>NW_020837999.1:7298262-7489389 GCF_003676395.1 Aethalodelphis obliquidens | reverse complement strand
AGTGGAGATAGGATAGCCTCTTCAAATAAATGCTTTTGAGAAAACTAAACAACCACATGCAAAAAACAAAAGAAACTAGATCACTATCTCACACCATACATAGAAATCAACTCAAAACGGATTAAACACTTGAACGTAAGGCTTGAAACTATAAAACTCCGAGAAGAACACATAGGCTGCATGCTCTTTGTTGTAGGTCTTAGCAATACGTTTCTAAATATGTCTCCTCAAGCAAGGGAAACAAAAGCAAAATTAAATAAATGGGGCTGCATCAAACTAAAAAGCTTCTGCATAACGAAACGAAAAGATAACCTACCAAATGGAAGAAGAGATTCACAAATTATATACCTAATAAGGGATTAATAACAAAAATACATAAAGAACTCATACAACTCAAAAACAAAAGAGCAAACAATCCAATTAAAAGATGGGTGAGGACCTGAATAGGCATTTTTCCAGAGACATACAGATGGCCAACAAGCACAAGAAAAGATACTCAACACCACTAATTATCAGGGAAATACAAATCAAAACCACAATGAGATACCACCTCACACCTGTTAGAATGGCTGTTATCAAAAAGACAAGAAATAACAAGTGTTGGTGATAATATGGAGATAAGGGAACCCTTGTACACTGTTGGTGGGAATTTAAATTGATACAGCCACTATGGGAAACAGTATGGAGGTTCCTCAAAAAATTAGGCCTAGAACTACCATATGATCCAGCTATCCCAAAACTGGGTATTTATCCAAGAATATGAAAACACCAATTTGAAAAGATATAGGCACCCCTATGTTTATCACAGCATTATTTATGATAGCCAATATATGAAAATAACCTAAGTTTCCATCAGTGAATGACCAGATAAAGAAGAAGTGGTATACATATATATATATATATATATATATATGTATACACACACACACACACACACACACATGTACACTCAATGGAATACTACCCAGACATAAAAACAATGAAATCTTGCCATTTGCAAAACATGGATGGACCTTGAGAGCATTATGCTAAGTGAAATAAATCAGACTGACAAAGACATATAATGTCACTCATATGTGTAATATAAAAAACAAAAATAATAAAAATAAATGGACAAACCAAACCAAACAAAAAGAAACACATACATACAGAGAAAAGAGTAGTGGTTACCAGAGGGAGAGGGAGGATGGGGAGGGTGAAATGCGTAAAGAGGTCAACTGTATGGTGAGAGATGGAAACTAAATTTTGGGTGGTGAGCATGCTATACTGTATACAGAAGTAGAAATATACTGCTGAACACATGAAACTTATATAATGTTATATAAACCAATGTTACCTGAATAAAAAATAAATCTAATTTTTTTTAAATTTTAATTAATTTTTAAAATGCCATCTTCACCTGCAGTCCTGACATCTTTCCCCAAATAAATGTAATCAGTGATACACAAGTTCTAGTCACCACTTCTCCAATGATATTTGTTTCATATCTACAGATAGGTTTCCATCTACATGATTGTTTAAGCTATAGGAAAGTAACACCAGCACGCTCAAAAATAAAATGAGAAAAATAAAAATATAAAAAATAAATACACCCAGTTTGCAGAAAAATATGGAAAACCTCAAATACCAACCCACATTGTTGATCAGAAATGTTCATAATTATTCAAAACCAATTCAACATACCCAAAAATAATGATTAATATTAATTAATTTATACTGATATTTATTGTTCACATAATTTTCATTTTATATCGCTTCCTATTAATTAATCATTAATATATTATTAATACATAATTGTATGTGATGTTATCAGTGAATTATTGATATTAGATACTAATTTAATCTTAATTAAGCTTTCACATGATTTTTTTATTTAGTCTTCACAACATAGGTTGATATTATTACTGCATTTTAGAAATGAGGAAGCTGAGGTTCAAAGAGGCTACATAATTTAAATAAGGCCAAATGTCTAGAAAACGCTAAAGCATTTTTTTTTTTTTTTTTTTTTTTTTTTTGCTGTATGTGGGCCTCTCACTGTTGTGGCCTCTCCCGTTGCAGAGCACAGGCTCCGGACGCGCAGGCTCAGCAGCCACGGCTCACGGGCCTAGCCGCTCCGCAGCATATGGGATCCTCCCAGACCGGGGCACGAACCCATGTCCCCTGCATCGGCAGGCGGACTCTCAACCACTGCGCCACCAGGGAAACCCTAAAGCATTTTTAAACATGTAGAAAAGGCAGATCTTGGCAACTCTCTAGCCATGTTCTGTGCTTCAGCATGCTGCCTCCTCAGACCGAAGCTCCTGGAACAGCAGTGGCACAAAGTAGACCCTCATTTAAGATTACTAATTATCATTAATTACCACGTATTTTGAAAATGATGAATTTAAAGTCTGATACCTAAGCATAGTTGAATTGTATTTCAAAGGTGAAAAAATATGTCCTGACAAAAATAAATGTGTTTTAATTAAATCTCAAGTTTAACTATATTTTAACCCTACTTAGCCAACTTTAGTTCTTTACCTTCAGACACCAATTTAAAAAAACACACTACCTTTTCTCTTTACAAAACGCAGAAAATAAAATAATTATTTATAGTCTCAGAAATTTTGTGTCTTTCAGACACATTTCAGTACTTCCAGTTTTCTGATCTAATCTTAATAACAGTTACTGCAAACTTCTGTTTTTGAGTGCAGTATTGTATTTTGGTTTTCTTGGAAAACACCACTGGATACACTGTTATCACAATGACACATCCCCAAGAGGAAGTGAACAAGTTTTATTAGGACCTTCCTCCTCGTCTTAAAAGGTTTGAAAGATTTGGAAACCCTAGAGGTCAAAAATAAAACTAGCCACTTAAGAAAGGAAATCTAAACTCCTTCCCTTTCAAAGCAGTGAAATGAAAGGCCATCAAAATAAAATTAAGAAGAAACGTCTGAAAATAGCAAAGTGTTTAAATAGTATTCCTTTGTTAAAACTTGTAATTTAATAAAGATTTTATTCTTCAACTCAAAACTGACATCTCCACCAGGGTGGGGTCAAGTTACTATCTTTCTAATCAGTCATCCTGACGGAGCTTTCTTACCCTGACCTCAGAGATATATAGAAGAAAGAGCTCTAAGTTTAAAGTCAGCTATGAGTTCTATTTCTTTTCCTGCCACTTGACCAGCTGTGTAAAATAGAGAAAAGAACAGGTTCTTTCCTGATTCTGAGTTATAGTGACTCTCAGATGCAGTAACATAGGTGGAACTCCTTTGTAAAGAACAAAGCCCAAGATAAGTGGTTCTTAAATGCTTTTCTCCCCAGGGTACATTTGACAATATCTGGAGACAGTTTTGATTGTCACAACTGGGGTGCAGGTGCTACATGGCATCTAGCAGGTCAAGACCAAGTATATTGCTAAACGTCTGACAATGTACAGGACAATCCCTCACATCAAAGAATTATTCAGCCCAAATGTTGGTAGTGACAAGGTTGCAAATCCCTGCTCTAGACAAACGTCAACTACCCAGAGCTTCCCCAACCTATGTCTCGGATCCAGGAACTCTTCTAGGTGTGCCAGAATGACTGTGACCCTGAAACGGAGCTTCTCAGATCCAGTTCTTCTCACCCAGCAAGAGTAAAGAAGCAAAGCAGTCCTTCCCTTTCTGCCCTAGGGCAGAGCCCCAGGGTGAGGACCTGCACAGGGCTGAGGGAAGGGCTGAGAAATCCTTGTCAGTCTCAAGCTTCCTAACACTCACCTTCCCTAGCTGCTTTCCTGGGAAGCTAAGTGGTCAGAAAACATGCTCTCCAATTAGATGGAATGTATAGCACTAAATAGTAAGCATCCACCTGCTTGCCATTAAGAAGAATACAGATAATATAATAGATTTATACATCTTTTGTTTAACAAATAAAATCCTTGCTGTCACCATCCAGAAGTATAGAATCTAGTAGATGAGATGATACAAATATCCAGGGAAGAATCACAGACAATTTTGTCCTTTCAAATCTACATGTGATATCATGGAGTAAGTAGGATATGGACATGGATCAGAAGGAATAGAAAGATCTTCAGGACACAAAGGGTAACAAAGTAGGATGGCAAGAGTAGGTGTGATGGATAATTTTATATGTCAACTTGACTGGGCCATGGGGTGCCCAGACAGTTGATCAAACATTACTTTGGGTGTTTCCATGAGGGTGTGTTTTGGATGAGATAAACATTTGAATTGGTAGACTGAGTAAAGCAGATTGCCCTCCACAATCTGCATGGACCCCATTCAATCAGTTGAAGACCTGAATATAACAAAAAGGCTAACCCTCCCATGAATAAGAGGAATTCCCTCTGCCTGACCACCTTTGAGTTGGGACAGAGGTTTTCTTCCCTTCATATTCAAACTGAAACATCTGCTCTTCCTGGGTCCCAAGCCTGTCGGCTTTTGGACTGAAACTACCCCATTGGTTCTTCTCACTCTCTAGCTTGCCAACTGTGGATCTTGGGACTTCTCAGTCTCCAAAATCATGTGAGCTAATCTTTATTAAAAAAAAAAAATATATATATATATATATATATTTCTTTATTTACTTACTTACTTATTTATTTATATATATAAACCAACATGATATATATATCATGTTGTTTCTCTTTCTCCAGAGTACCCTGCTTAATACAGTAGGGAAGGAGAAGGGCAGAGCAGAAACAATATGCCGCACTAAGCTACACTAAGGGTGTATCCCATTTGAAATGGTGAGATTGAGCCTTCAAAAACAGGTTAGACAATTTAATGAGGGAGGAAGTTTGTTTTCAGAGGCCTCTAGCCCTCAGAAGATCTCCGGGAAAATGGGGTGAGATATGGGGCAGAGTTCAAGAAATCTATATTCTTCAGATAACAAATGAGAAAGCAGACACAGGAGAAAGCTTTCATTTCAGCCTGGCCTGAGAGTGGCAAAGACAGCTATTGAGTGGGGAGTGGGGAAAGAGATGAAATAGACAGATAGACATTCTTTCTCTTCCCTCTTCATCTTCCCTCTTCCTTCTCCATCCCCCCAGCTTTGCTAGCAAAGAGATATTACGTCTGTTAGTACTGCACAACCTGAAAAACAGGAGAAAGACCCTTCCTTCTTAGCCATATGTGCCAAATAGGGCCCACAGCACTGGGGAAGATCAACCATGGGCCAATGCGCTATGAAAGAAGACACAAGGAGACTCCAAGCAATGAGTAGGATCCAGAAACCGAAAAACAAGCAGTAAGCTTTGTATCTATTCATCAATAGACATTTAACAAGTGTGTATAGCATAGGCCCCTTGCCAGAATATGACTAAAATCTTGTCACCCAGTGGCCCGGCTGCTACAATCTCCTGCCCAAGTGGGATGAGCTAATGAGAGCTCTGAAGGTGGAGTCAGGAGACTGAGGATTAATCTCAACTTGGCTGCTTGTTAGCACATACCCCTGAACAACTTACGTTGCTTTTCTAGGTCTCAGTTTTGTCATTTGCAGAATCAAGGCATTACAGTAATTTTACAGAACTGTTATGAGATATAAATAGTTAGTGTTACGTGACAAGTACTGGACAAATTCCAGGTGTATAATAAGTACCCTATAAATGTTACTTTCCTTCCTTCTTTTTTGGTATGGGCTCAAATTTGTCCCTTGTGGCATAAATTTTTTTCATATTCCATTGTAGATTTGCCATAACCATTCCCTGCCCCCAAGTTCCTGTCCTGGACCCCAGGTCCTAGATCTTGTAGATGTCTCCTCATCCCTTCTGGAAGTCTTAGTGGCTCTAGGCTTACCCCTAAAATTCCTGCTCCTCCCCTGCCCTGCTTACTTCTATCCCTATTCTGCTTATCTAGAGTATGATCACAGCACACCCATGGACATTCTGCTAATCCACATTTCTGTTCTGAAAAGCAGCTCTCACTGTTGACATTTACGGGAGTCTGATGAAGGTAGGAACCAGGACATTTGATCTCCAACAGTCTATCCTACCTCCAGAGGGAAGGGACCTGTGTGATGCTGTGAGTGTGGATGTTCCTTCCACAGGCTTTGCCTGGTAATAGGCACAGCTCCTACAAGGAACCCTTGGTAAATCACAGTCTCAGTGTTACTTTCTCTAGCACTAGGAAATAACCCCAAGGCCTGCATTCCGGAAGGCCCAGGATCCCTACGCCCCTTCCTCATATACTTACTGGATGTCTGGTCATTTCATAAGTACTAATGATTACCTGGTCTTATGAGATTCTCCCACATTTAGCAGCTCCTATAATTTGAGAACAGCAAGGGTCCTTACAGGCAAATCACAATACATTGTTACTTCTTGCTTGACAGTTTCCTAACATTAGGAAATGGGGTTCAATTCATTGATCTTCCTAACAAAACAACAGCACAAATGATGCATTATACAAAAACCAACATCAAACATCTTACATACTATGCATTTCCCAAACACTTCGTTCTGCTCCACCACTCTGTTTTCTCTCATCAGCCACCTTTTCCAATCTCATCAGTGACGGTTAATATTTCATCACCTCTACCCCACTTCCACCCTTTCACAGCAGATGATCTGCCTCCTACACACCAAGGCAACAGAGGCCATTAACCAAAAACTCCGACTTCCCTTTCCTCCACCTCCTAATGTCTGTTATGTGACTATGAACAGTAACCAGCAAATTCATAGCTCTATAGGAATAGAATCTCATGTGTTGGTCAAAGGGAAAAGCCCTAGAGAGAAATCTGGAAGAAAGAGAAATCTGGATCCTTTGGTGGTGGTGAAAGCTCAAAACAACGTTATCTGGGGGAGAGAGGGAAAGTTAGTCATTACCACCAAAATGAAATGTTTCCTTCCCTTTAGCAAAGTCAGTACTCAGCAAGCGTCTAAGGAAGGAGGTGCCACACTGCTGTATTATATGCAATCTGGGATCTCAGAGGAATCAGGTCAAATTAGAGTTTTAGCATTTTCTTAAAATTCCTTACATCTTTGCCTTTGCATTTCCTGTTTTCCAGCCTTTCATTCATTAATTTGACCACTATTGATTGAGACTTTCTAAATGATTTTATGAGAGTCAAATATCCCTGTCTTCGATTGCCAACAAACACGTGAAAGAATGCTCAACATCATTAATCATTAGAGAAATGCAAATCAAAACTACAATGACATATCCTCTCACACCGGTCAGAATGGCCATCATCAAAAAATCTAGAAACAATAAATGCTGGAGAGGGTGTGGAGAAAAGGGAACACTCTTGCACTGCTGGTGGGAATGTACATTGATACAGCCACTATGGAGAACAGTATGGAGGTTCCTTAAAAAACTAAAAATAGAATTACCATATGGCCTAGCAATCCCACTACTGGGCATATACCCTGAGAAAACCATAATTCAAAAAGAATAATGTACCAAAATGTTCATTGCAGCTGCTCTATTTACAATAGCCAGGAGATGGAAGCAACCTAAGTGTCCATCATCAGGTGAATGGATAAAGAAGATGTGGCACATATATACAATGGAATATTACTCAGCCGTAAAAAGAAATGAAATTGAGTTATTTGTAGTGAGGTGGATGGACCTAGAGTCTGTCATACAGAGTGAAGTAAGTCAGAAAGAGAAAAATAAATACCATATGCTAACGCATATATATGGAATCTAAGAGAAAAAAAAAAAAGGTCATGAAGAACCTAGGGGTAAGACGGGAATAAAGACACAGACCTACTAGAGAATGGACCTGAGGATATGAGGAGGGGGAAGGGTAAGCTGTGACAGAGTGAGAGAGTGGCATGGACATATATACACTACCAAACGTAAAATAGATAGCTAGTCGGGGGCAGCTGCATAGCACAGGGAGATCAGCTCAGTGCTTTGTGACCACCTAGAGGGGTGGGATAGGGAGGGTGGGAGGGAGGGAGATGCAAGAGGGAAGAGATATGGGAACATATGAATATGTATAACTGATTCACTTTATTATAAAGCAGAAACTAACACACCATTGTAAAGCAATTATACTCCAATAAAGATGTTAAAAAAACAATCCCTGTTTTCATGAAAATGAAAGTCTTCATGGAGTAAATGAAATAAATAAATAAATGCATGGTATGATAAAAGGTGATGTTTGCTAGGCAGTAAAAGGGGAATGGGGAGTTCTGGTGGGGAGGGGGGTTGATGTAATTACAAATAGGATAGTCATGGAAGACCTATCTGACCATAAGAATAAATCCTGAAAGAAATGAGGGTATAAGCCATGAAGATATCTGTGAGAAGAACATTAGGAACAGAGGGAAAAGCAAGTGCAAAGGCCCTATCACAGGAAGCAGCCTGGTGCCTTCAAGGAGCAACAAGGAGCCCAGTGTGGCTGAAGCAGAGTGACTGAGGAGATAAATAGGAAAAAAAGAGTTCGGAGGGCTGACAGAAGCCACTCATGGTAGTTTTTTCAGCCACTGTGAATAGTTTGGCTTTTATTATTAGTGAGAAGGGAAGTCATTGGATAATTCTGATATGAGACATGGCAGGTGAATATGTAGAAATATGCAGTATGCCAGATGTTGAGAACTGCTATGGAGAAAAATAGAAACAATGGAAAAGAAATGGTGATGCACCAGAGAAAAAGAGAGAGGGCCCAAATGGATAAAATTCGAAATAAGAGAGAAGTTATAACCAATATCACAGAAATACAATAATAAGAGAATACTAACAGTTATACAACAACAAATTGGACCACCTAGAGAAAACAATATATTCCTAGAAACATACCATTTTCCAAGACTGAATCAGGAAGAAATAGGAAATCTGAACAAGCTGATTACTAGTAATAAAATTGAATGAGTAATTTTTTTAATACTACCAATAAACAAACGTCCAGGACCAGACAGTTTCACAGAGGAATTCTACCAAATATTTAAAGAAGAGTTAATACCTACCCTTCTCAAACAATTCCAAAGTGTTAAAGAGGAGGGAATGAGTCCAAACTCATTCTCTGAGGCCACCATTACCCTGATACCAAAACCAAAGACACTACAAAATAATTACAGGCCAATATACCTGATAAACTAGATGCAAAAATCCTCAGCAAAATATTAGCAAACCAAATTCAACAATACATTAAAAGGATCATACATCAGGATTGAGTGTGATTTTATTCCAGGGATCCAAGGGTGGTTGAATATTTGTACATAAATCAACATGATACACCACATAACATTAATAATAATTACGTGATCGGGGGCTTCCCTGGTGGCGCTGTGGTTGAGAGTCCACCTGCCGATGCAGGGGACACAGGTTCATGCCCCAGCCCAGGAAGATCCCACATGCTGTGGAGCGGCTAGGCCCATGAGCCATGGCCACTGAGCCTGCGTGTCTGGAGCCTGTGCTCTGCAATGGGAGAGGCCACAACAGTGAGAGGCCCATGTAATAAAAAAAAAAAAATTACGTGATCATCTTAATAGATACAGAAAAGATATTTGACCAAAATTCAACATCCATTCATGATAAAAACTCTCAGCAGAGTGGGTATAGAGGGAACATACCTTAACATAATAAAAGCCATTTATGTCAAACCCACACTCAATGTTAGTATGGAAAACTAACATCACATTCAATGGTGAAAATCTGAAAGCATTCTCTCTAAGATCAGGAACATGACAAGGATACGCATTCTTACCACTTTTATTCAACATAGTATTGGAAGTCCTAGCCACAGCAATCAGTGAAGAAAAAGAAATACAAGGCATCCAAATTAGAAGGGAAGAAGTAAAACTGTCACTATTTACACATGACATGATACTATGGGAAAAGCTAAAGACTTAAAAAAAATAACTATTAGAACTAATAAATGAATTCAGTAAAGTTGCAGGATACAAAATTAAAATGCAGAAATCTGTTGCATATCTGTACACCAAAAATGAACTACCAGAAGGAGAAAACAATCACATTAAAAAGAATAAAATACCTAGGAATAAATTTAACCAAGGAGGTGAAAGACCTCTATTCATGAATTATAAGACACTAATGAAAGAAATTGAAGACAACACAAATAAATAGAAAGATATACCATGCTCATGGATTGGAAGAATTAATATTGTTAAAATGTTCATACTACCAAAGCAATCTAAACATTCAATGCAATCTCTATCAAAATACCTATGGCATTTTTCACGAACTAGAACAGATAATCATAAAATGCGTATGGAACCACAAAAGACCCTGAATAACCACAGCAATCTTGAGAAAGAAGAAGCAGGAGGTATTACCCTCCCTGACTTCAAATTATACTACAAAGCTGTAGTAATCAAAACAGTATAGTACTAGCACAAAAACAAACACATGGATCAATGGAACAGAATAGAAATTGCAGAAATAAACCACACACATATGGTCAACTAATCTATGACAAAGGAGGCAAGAATATACAATTGGGAAAAGAGTCTCTTCAATAATTGGTGCTAGGAAAACTGGACAGCTATATATAAAAGAATGAAAATAGAATATTTTCTCACACCATATACAAAAATAAACAAAATGGATTAAAGACTTAAATGTAAGACCTGAAACCATAAAGCTCCTAGAAGAAAACATAGGCAGTACCTTCTTTGACATGGGCCTTAGCAATATATTTTTGGATCGGTCTCCTCAGGCAAGAAAAACAAAAACAAAATTAAACAAATAGGACTACATCAAACTAAAAAGTTTCTGAGCAGTGAAGAGAACCATCAACAAAATAAAAAGGCAACCTACTGAATGGGAGAAGATATATGCAAATGATATATCCAATAAGGGGTTAATATCCAAAATATATAAAGAACTCATACAACTCAATATCAAAACCAAAACAAAACCTGAGTTTAAAATGGGCAGAGTACCTGAATAGGCGCTTTTCCAAAGAAGACATACAGATGGCCAACAAGCACATGAAAAGATTTTCAACATCACTAACCATTAGAAAATGCAAAGGAAACCCACAATAATATCACCTCATATCTGTCAGAATGGCTATCATAAAAAAGACAAGAAATAACAAGTGTTGAAAATGATGTGGAGAAAAGGGAATCCTTGTGCACTGTTGGTGGGAATATAAATTGGTGCAGTTACTGTGGAAAACAATATGGAGATTCCTCAAAAAATTAAAAATAGAACTACCATACAATCCAGCAATTCCACTCCTGGGTATTCACCCAAAGAAAATGAAAACACTAATTTGTATGCACTCCAATGTTCATTGTAGCATTATTTACAATAGTCAAGATATGGAAGCAATATAAGTGTCCATCAACAGATGAGTGGATAAAGAAGATGTGGTGTATATATACAATGGAATATTACTCAGCCATAAAAAAAGAATGAAATCTTGCCATTTAAGACAACATGGATGGACCTAGAGGGTGTTATGTTAAGTGAAATAAGTCAGAGAAAGACAAATACTGTATTTTTCATTCATATATGGAATCTAAAAAACAAAACAAATGAACAAATATAACAAAACAGAATCAGACTCACAGATACAGACAACAAATTACTCGTTGCCAAAGGGGAGACTGGTGGGGGATGAACAAATTGGTGAAGGGGTTAAGAGGTACAAACTACCAGTTAAAAAATAAATAAGTCACAGGAATGTAATGTACAGCACAGGGACTATAGTCAATAATATTATAAATTTGTATCATTCATAATCTACAAACATATTGAATTACTATGTTGTACACCTGAAACTAATATGATATATTTGTAGGTAAACTATACATCAATTTTTAATAAAAAATAATAATAAATGGTGATGCAACAGAGGAGGAACACTGTTGTTCTTTTGCCTTTTTCCATTTTTTGCCTTTCTAACTCAACTGATTCTTTGAAGCTCAGCTCAGATAACCACTCCTCCAAGAAGTTGTCACTGAATATCCCTCCCCAAATTGGGTAAGAGTTATCCTTTTCTGTGATCTCACAGCACTGTAAACAATCTTTTCTTACAGCACTTATCACACTGCATTGTGTTTTTAATGAATGCTTATTGTGTTTTTAATAAATGCTACCAAAATATTTGTTGAAGAAATGAAAGAATGGATGGATGGATGGATGGATGGATGGATGGATGGATGGATGGATGGATAGAATAAAAGAGAGAGTGAATCGGAGAGAGAAAACAGTCCCTGAAGATAGATGGAATAGAAGTAGTGACAATGGAAATAAAAAGGAAGAGCCAGGTGTTAGAGACATTATAAAAGTAAAATGACATGTCTCATAATTTTATGAATGTAAAATGACATGTCTGATAATTTTATGAATGTTTTTCTCCTGTCAAGGAGAAAAAGTCCCTTGAATGATCTCATGGGTTCTAGTAAATGGAAAGCTTAAGAGAAAGAGAAATTCTTAAAGGAGGAGCTTCTTTGGAAAAGTTTTTTATGATGACCAAGTCTAATTCATTCGTCGATTTTAACAGCCTTTTACTGAGCTTCTTCTAAATTTCACTTCCTGTGCTAAGTGCTGGTAAGAAAAAACTAGGTAAATCATGATCTCTGCATTTTAAGGCATAGAGGCATAAGACTATACAAAGCAAGGCTATACTTGTGAAGTAACATTTGAGGGTACTATTGTATAGCTGAATATGAAGGACTTTCAACTCTTCAGTTGGCACAATGGCATGGGGAAAAGTGCAAGGGCTTCTAAGTCAAAGGGTCCTGAATTCCAACTTTGCACCTAAATATCTGGGACCCTGAGAAAACTATCTCAAGTCTCTAAACTTGACTTTCTCTCTCCCTCTGCAAATCAAGAGAGAATAAAACCTACTTTGTAATGTTGTTTAAAAAAAACGTAATGTGATAATGTATGGGAAAACATCTGCAACGATACCTTGGAATACTAGGAGCTTTAACAATATCATTTGGCTTCCTTCTCTTTTAGCCCAAAGTTCAGCATATGGCAGGGATTTAAAATTTGTATCAGCCTAATTTTTACACATGCATCAGTATTGTCCATGTTATAATGCACACTGATAGCTTTATTTTCCAGAGAAAATATTTCTTACTTCAACATCTGGAGACCAAATGTACTATGAGAAGATGGGAGGGAAGAGAGCAGATACCAAATTACTTTTTATATTCAGGTAACTCACAAAAACTAAAAATAATTTTGCAAGTTTTGTGCAAACTCATAATGTACACTTAGGACTCATCAAAATCACTATTATGTTTCCACTGAATCATTGGCAAAGCCACATACAGAAATAAAGATAGCTCTTCAAAGAGTTGGTGCAATCTCTCTCATTGGAACACTTCTGCCACTTATAGCTGCAAGTACATTTTTCAATACTGAATATTTACATGGTGGAAGTACTGAAATTTCAACCGCATCTGTCACAGGAGAAATTTGGGGGTCAGAGAGAGAGAAACTATTTGACTATGGAGCCCTTTGATCCAAAAAGTTATATAGAGGCAGTCTCAGTTAATCCAGTGACGCTTTGTAATGAAAATTAGGTGAGAACAAAGGAAAATGTGCCTACAGCATAACAAAACCAGGGTCTGTTTTTGGTTTTTGTTTTTTCGTATATAGTAGGGTCAAAGGATAAGAGGAATATACATGCTTCATACAGAATGGACCAAAATGTTTTCTGGAAAAAATTAAATTATTCCAGTGGAGAAGCACATTTGTCATCAAGTATTTTAGGAGAAAAACCGGCTTTAGCTTTGCCAGCAGAGAGAGATGGAACTGAATTCCTGTTCCCTGTGACCAACAGGGAAGTCAGGGGAAGGCAGAGCTGGGTCTAGAATGTGTCTGAGCCTACTGTTTCACTATCCTGAAGGAAGTGCAAGAGTGATAAGTGAGGGTGAGGGCAGGGACTTTGGGTAGAGAGGACTTAAAGAGAGGACTGAAGAGAGAACATGGGTGGTACTAGAAGAAAAAGAGAGTACAGGAGTGAGGAAGCATATGTGTGGTTCACCTTCTTGAGGACCTGAGATGAGGCCTTATCCACCCTTCATGGCTCCCAACTCCCTCACCTCTCTGTGAGTATGTAGATCAAACAAAAGCACAACTGATGATCCTCTCATCTTCATCCCAACACTACATAGTTGTAGGACACTTACTCAAGCCCCTCAGTACAAGAGTTCCTTAAAATCTTAAATCAGAAAAGGAGACATGTCTTCAGAAAGGATGAGATTGTAGGAAAAATATCTGCACACCCCACTGAATTGCTAGACCAGAGTACCAATCCATGATAACCATATTGGCTAAAAAAATAAAAATCCCTCTGATTTCTGTGCTTACTCTTACAAAGGATTTATCTAAAACATATCCACTGAAGGATCAAAAGGAGAGTCCATTTGTGTATTAATTGTTACTTATTTCCTACCTTACAGTTGAGTTTGTTTAGCACTTTACAGACAATTGTGAAAGCATACCTAGGTGATATGGGAGAAAGGAACTGATGAAATCTAGAGTCTCCCTAAGATTCAGAAGCACTGATGCTCCTAAAACAGCTACCAAGAAAGAGAGAAAGAAAAATAAGGAGAAGGCTATTAGTTTCAACAAGAAAAACATGCAGTATAGCGCCTCCCTGGCATGGCCAGCAACTACTTTTGGGGAAACTAAATTAAAAAAGAAAATCTGCCAACTTGGAAAACCTGTCCACAATAGTAGAAGAGAAAAAAACAGTTTTATAGTTGAATATGCATTAAACCAAAATGTGACGTATGTCATGTGTAATCTGGTAAAGAGACATATCATCCTCCTGTCATAAATAAATGAGTATTTTATTTTATTTTATTTTCCCTTTGGATAAAGGCAATTAGTAAACATGTTTGCTACCTCAATTACCAGGCAAATTTAGGATGAACTATATGTGCTAATCAAGTGCTCTTATTTGAGGAGTAGTTATTGTTTATCTTGAGAACATGTATGAAATGGGTTGCATCTGTTTGGCTACATAAAAGGTTATAAAACAAAATCCAGGGTTCCTATAATATACTGATAGTGTGAGAATGTCCAGTCTTTTAATCAAACATTATATGACATGCAAAGAAACAGAAATATGTGATCCAGACTCAGATAGATAGATAGGTGATAAAGAAGGAAGAAAGAAAGAAAGAGAGATAGAAAGGAAGGAAGGGAGGAAGGGAGGGAGGGAGGGAGAGAGGAGGGAGGGAGGGAGAAAGAGAGAAAGCCAACAGAAACTGATTCTGACTAGGCACAGATGTTAGATTCACCAAATATAGATTTCAAAGCAGATCTAATAAATATGTTCAGAGTTAAAGAAAACTACATTCAGCAAATTAAAAGAAATTATTTTGAAAATTACTCAACAAGTACAAAATGTCAATAGAGAAAGTAAAAATATCAAATAAAACAAATGATAATTTTAGAGATGAAAAGCACAACATCCAAAATGAAAAATTTACTAGATTTATTTAACATCACATTTGAAAAGGCAAAGAACCAGTGAATTTTTTTTTTTTTTTTTTTGGCAGCATTGGGTCTTTGTTGCTGCACACTGGCTTTCTCTAGTTGTGGAGAGCAGGGATACTCTTTGTTGCGGTGGGCGTGCTTCTCATTGCAGTGGCTTCTCTTGTTGCAGAGCACGGGCTCTAGGTGTGCAGGCTTCAGTAGTTGTAGCACGAGGGCTCAGTAGTTGTGGTTCACAGGCTAGAGCACAGGCTCAGTAGTTGTGGTTCATGGGCTTAGTTGCTCTGCGGTATGTGGGATCTTCCCGGACCAGGAATCAAACCCATGTCCCCTGCATTGGCAGGCAGATTCTTAACCACTATGCCACCAGGGAAGTCCCAGAACCAGTGAATTTGAAGATAGGTTGATAAAACGTTTGTAATCCACAGAAGAAAGGGGAAAAAAAAAAAACTGAGGAAAAAAACCAGAGATCTGTTGAACGAGGCCAAGTAGATTGACTTTTCTATAATGAAAAGTCTGAAAGAAAGAGAAAGGAGCAGAAAATATATGTGAAGAAATGAGCAAAAACTTCCAAAATTATACGAAAAATGTCAATCCACAGGTCCAAGGAGCTCAAAAAAAGACAAGTAGGATGAATACAGAGATCCACACCAAGACCTATTATAGTCAGACTTCTGGAAGAAAAAGAGAAAATCCCAAAAATATTAAGAGGAAAACAACTCAGCAACAAAATGGTTAATGGGTGATTTCTCATCAGAAATTATGGAGGCCAGCAATGGAATTAATTATTTAAAGTGTTAAGAAAACTGTCCAAAAAAGACTTATATCCAGCAAACTGCTCATCAAAAATAAACAGAAAATAAAGACATTCATAGATAAACAGAAACAGAGAATTCATTGTTAGTAGACCTAACCTACAAGAAATAACAGGAGTAGTCCTTCAAGCTGAAAGAAAATGACAGTAGATGGCAATGAAAATGAAGGAAGGAAGGAAAAGTACCAGATATTGTAAATATGTGGGTAAATATAAAAGACTGCCTGTATCTTTTTCTTTCTTTTTTCTTGTATTTCTCTTAATTTAAAAAAATCATTAAAAAACAGATTGGTTAAAACAATAATTGTAATGATGTATTGTTAGGTTTTTACATCTAACCCAAAAGATGAAGTATATTTGACAATAATAACACAAAGGAGGAAGAAGGCAATGGAGCTATAATGGAACAAAGTTGCTATAATTTATGAGATTTAAGTCAGTGCTAACTTGAAGTAGATTGTGAAAACTTAAATATGCATATTATAATCTCTATGGTGACCACTAGGGAAATAGTTCAAAACAGCTTTAAAAAAATCAACAAAGGAATTTAAAAAGTGCACTAGCACAAAAGAAGGCAGTAAAACAGGAATATAGGACCCAAAAAGAGATATGAAAATGGAAAACAAAAAGCAACACGTCAGACATAAATCCAACCATATCAATAATAACATTACATGTAAATTGACTAACTATTCTAATCAAAAGGCAGAGACTGTCAAACTGAAATAAAAAGCAAGATCAAACTATATTCAATCAACAAGAAACACACTTTAAACATAAATAGAAGTAAAGTAAACTGATGAAAAAGATACACTATGAAAACAGTAACCATAAAAGAGCTGGAATGGCTAAATTATTATCAGACAACATGACATCAGGCTATAAATATTGTGAACAAGAGGAGCATTTCACAATGATAAAAGAGTCAATAAAGCAGGGAGATATAAAAGTAAAAATATTTATGTATCTAACAAGAGAGCCCCAAAATATGTTAAGCAAAAACTGACAAAATAGAAAGGAGAAATACACTTTTCAACAATTATAATTAGAATCGCAATACTCTTTTCTCACTAATTAATAGAACAACCAGACAGAAAAATCACTAAGGATAAAGAATATTTGAACAACATTACCAGCTAACTTAACCAAACTGACCTACATAGAATACCCCACCCAAAAGAGTGGAATGTACATTTTTTTAAGTGCACATGGCTCATTTTCCAGGATAGCCCATAGGCTAGGCCATAAAACAAGTCTCAATAAATTTTAAAAGATTGAAATAATACCAGATATCTTCTTCAACAGCAATGAAATTAAATTAGAAATCAATAATAGAAAGAACACGCCCAAATATTTGGAAATTTAAAAATGTATTTCTAATTAACCTGTGTGACAATAAAATACAACATATCAAAATTTACAGGATAGGGACTTCCCTGGTGGCACAGTGGTTAAGAATTGCCTGTCAGTGCAGGGGACACGGGTTTGATCCCTTGTCCGGGAAGATCCCACATGCCGCGGAACAACTAAGCCTGTGCACCACAGCTACTGAGCCTGTGCTCTAGAGCCCAAGAGCCACAACTACTGAGCCCACGTGCCACAACTACTGAAGCCCATGCTCCTAGAGCTCGTGCTCTGCAACAAGAGAAGCCACCGTAATGAGACACCCACGCAGTGCAACAAAGAGAAGCCCCTGCTTGCCACAACTAGAGAAAGCCTGCATGCAGCAACAAAGACCCAACACAGTCATAAATAAATAAATAAATAAATAAATAAATATTTACAGGATACATCTAAAGCAGTGCTTAAAGGAAAATCTATACCTTTAAATGCTTATGTTAGAGAAAAAAGAACAAATTAATACAAAGTAAATAGAAGGAAAGAAATAATACAGGTCACAGTGGAAATCAATAAAATTTTAAAAAGAAATAATAGAGAAAATCAATACAGCAATAGTGTCTTATTTGAAAAGATCAACAATCTTTAGAACTTAGAAGTAGACTAAAAAGAAAAAAAATGGAGAAGACACAAATTACTAAAATTAGGAATGAAAGAGAAGACATCACTACAGACCCTATAAAACTTTTATGAATGAAGGAGTGACAAATGGTAGCATTGAGATGCTCCATCTAAAGAAAACTCCAGAGGAATCATAATGTGCAGTACACACTGGCATTACATCCCAAGAGAGCAGCCCCCAACCAGTGACTAACAGGAAATGGTATATTAACATGTGTTTTACACTGACACTCAGAGTTTCCCCAGTGAGATTAAGCTACAGTCACCTACAGTGGTAGCTGGCTTTATAATGCCCCCTTCATAAGCTGCCGTCCCTTCCTTCTTGCTTCCTCACTCCTCTATCAATGCTTCCTTTCACCTCTCCTACCAAAATAAACTGCATACTTATACTTAAATCTCTATCTCAGGATCTGCTTGTGATGGAACCCAAACCACGAATAATTCTAATGTTTATGGTGATTTACTAACTAAGGAGAGAATCTGAAAATCACTTGCATATACAGTTGACCCTTGAACAACATGGGGGTTAGGGGTGTCCACCCCTCACACAGTCGAAATCCGTGACTATAACTTTACAGTCAGCCCTCTATATCCCTGGTTCTGCAGAGTTGGATTCAGCCAACTGCAGATAATGTCATACTATAGCACATATTATTGAAAAACATCCACATGTAAGTGGACCCTCACAGTTCAAATCCATGCTATTTAAGTCAACTGTAGTTGCCTTTCTTTTTTTCTTTTTTTTTTTTTTTTCCGGTACGTGGGCCTCTCACTGTCGTGGCCCCTCCCGTTGCGGAGCACAGGCTCCAGACACGCAGGCTCAGCGGCCATGGCTCACGAGCCTAGCCGCTCCGCGGCATGTGGGATCTCCCCGGACCGGGGCACAAACCCATGTCGCCTGCATCAGTAGGCGGACTCTCAACCACTGAGCCACCAGGGAAGCCCGCCTTTCTTTTTAATTGGCCTCACTCATGAAACCATTTAGTGATTTAGTTTTCTTTTTTCCACCTACTTGTGTAGGTCTCTTCTAATAACCATTATTATCTATCATTGATCTTTCCTTTTCTTCAGAGCACTTATTAAAATTTATAACAGCATTATTTTTTATTTGTCTGCCTCAAAACTGTAAGCTCCAAAAAGGCTGAGATAATGTCTGTCTTATTCAGCTATGTACATAACTCCATATCGAGCACATCTTGGTTGAATAAATTAATAAATGAAGAAATGGGGTCCCAAAGAGGAAAAGCATTTAGGGTGGAGATTTCTAGTGCTCACCTCTATTCAGTCCCCTTCTCCTATCTGAAATCCAGAAGATTATAGTTCTCTACCCTCTTGCTGTTAGACAGGGCATATGTCCATTTCTGGCTAATGGTTTGTGAGGGGAAATGGCATGTATCACTTCCAGGCCAGAGTGTTTAACTGCCAGTGAGACCCTTGAGTACTTTCTTCCCTGTTAAGGTGGCCACAAAGGCCATGTTTTCCAGATGGTGCCATTACAAGAGGGAAGAGCCCCTATTGGCCCAGGTACCCAGATCTGTTTGGAGCAGAGTAAACCCTCTGCTGACCCACTTTGGACACTCACTTTGTGAGTTATAAATAAAACTGTGCTGAGTCAAGCCACTGAGATTTAGAATTGTTTGTTATTGTAACACAACCTAGCCTATCTCAACTGACAAAGTATTCTTCTCAGTAGGGATCTGAAGAAAGGTGAGCAATGAAAAATGTTTCCAACTCTATACTCTATGCTCCCCTCATTTGTTTTTGCTTGGTTGTTTGGTGTTTTACAATAGAACTCTACCTGGTATTTAATTGGAAAGCTAGTGAAGCCCCAAAATGTATTCAAGGTATTAAATAAACTTTTTGAGCTACATTATAAATGTACCATACATATACTGTAAACATGCCATAAATCTCTTCTGCCATGATGCATGTGGAGCCAACAGCTCTACAATAAGCCTTAAGGTATACGACCTGTAATATTGGCTCTGTCTCTAGGTGACAAAGTGGGCTTCACCAGTCACCTAATTTCCCCAGTCTCACTTTTCTCATATTCTGAAGATACCCTGGCTAAACTTGAAAGACACTATAGGTCACAGTTGTAAACTTTGGGCATAGTGCTTAAAATCTTTCAAGACTGGACTGGTTATTCCCTCCTCAGTAAGATAAGTGAGAGTTTCAAGGAAAAATATTTATATTCCAGATCCTCTGGAGCATAAGAAACTATGAGAACAGACAAATGGGCAAAAGCTCTTCTTAAAATTTAAATTAAAAATATAAATATATGCATGCATGCAAGCATTTAAATGTAAAACAGCTACACCTATTGCTATACTTGCTAAGAAAAAGCAAGATACTTACCAAGATTTTCAAGAGACTGCCACTCCTTCTGGGATATGCATTCAACATTGAATTTCAAAGTTCCTGTGCAAACTTTCCTTGTAATGTAATATTCAACCTAGAAGCATGTATAGTACATTCACTATGCAAAATATATTTATTGTAGAAAATGGCATCTGTTTACTTAAGTTGTAAGTGAATTGTGTGAATCAGACTCATCACCACATAAATCATGTAGCTCCTCTCTTAATTAGAAATACCTCCATCTCTGAGTTAAGTTACTCTCTTTGCAGGCTGCATAAAATAAGGGCATTTCCTTAAAGTCTAGTGTTAGGGGTTGAATTATGTCTCCCCAAGTTCACATGTTGAAGTCCTAACCCCCAGTACCTTGGAATTTAACTCTATTTGAAGGTAGGGTCTTTAAAGAGGCAAAATGAGGTTATTAGGATGGGTTCTAATCCAATGTGACTGTCATCTGTATAAGAAGAGATTAGGACACAGATACACACAGGAAGATCATGTGAAGACACAAGGAGAAAATGCCATCCATAAGCCAAGGAGAGGTCTAGAGGAAATTAACACCTTGATCTCAGACAACCGGCCTCCAGAACAATGAGAAAATAAAATTCTGTTGTGTAAGCCACCCAGTCTGTGGTACTTTGTTATAGCAGCTGTAGCAAACTAATACATCTGGTTTCTCTGACATTCCTAAATATACTCTTATCTCAAAAGATGTCCCAGGATCCCCAAGATAACAACTGATATTAAAATGTTTTCTTTCTTATTTTGAATAATGTTTGCCGCCCACAAGGTAGGTCAGCACAATTCAACCCACATGCCCAGTTCTGGTCATCCTAGCTAAAGACAGACTAGCAGAATCAGTAGTTTCTACTATGAAACATACCAATAAATTTCCTGGCTCTATCTAAGGCCTACATCAGAACAGGGTGGGTGAGTATCCAGAAGTCTCTGTTTCACCTGTTCCCCAGGTTCACTCTGATGATCAAGGAGTCACTGTGTTAAATGACTGAATTAATCAAGAAACACTAGGCTGTGCAGTAACAACACCAAAACATCAAGAGCTTAACACAACAGAGGCTTATTTCTAACTCAAAGTTTGCTGCAGATCCAGGGGACTTCGAAGAAACTCCTCCATCCAGCAGCACAGCAATTCAGATTCTTGATGCCTTCACTATCCTCTAGCTGCAACATTTAACACTTGCAGCCACCCTGGTAGACACAACAGAGAAAAAATATGCTGGAGGGTCTCACGCTGGCAATTAAATGTGTCAACCTAGAAAATCCAGTTCTGATGTCCAGTTAGCCCATTGGAAAAACACACAATCTAGGCGCTTCCTATGGTTTTGAAAAACAAAGTCCAAAATCTCAACATGAGCTTAATGTGCTCATCAAAGCCCTGTGTTATCTGGACCTGCCTACCTTCCCAGCTTCATCTCCTACCTCTCTTCCCCACATCCTGAGCATACCAGTTACACTGGGTTTTCCTTCTCCTTGAACACAACCATGTACACTCTGGGCCTTCACCATTCCGGCCCCTCTGCCTGGACTCTTGCTTCATCTCTTCTCATAGCTAATTACTATTCAGCATTTGAATCTCAGCCTAAGTATCCCTTTTGACCCACCCCAGTCAAGGTCATGTTTGTCTTTGTTTTATGGTCTCATAGCACTGAATTTCTCTGTTGCAGCATTTCTCACACTTCTAATTGTTCAACTATTATTTATAAGCATTTATTTAATGTTTTCCTTCCCTAACAAAGTATGTTTAAGGACCATGTCTATCTTTTATTTTGAGAACATAGCACAGTTCCTGGCTCACAATAGATGCTCAATAAATATTGATTCACTGTATTCATTTCCTAAGCTGCTATAAAAAATTACCACAAACTTAGTTTCTTAGAGCAGCATGAATTTATTGTCTTACAGTTCTGAAGGTCAGAAGGGTGACATGGGTCTCACTGGGCAAAAATTCAGGGGGAGGGAGGGTTGCATTCCTTCCAGATGCTCTAGAGGAGAGCATGTTCCTTGCCTTTTCCAACTTCTCACAGCCTCCCACCTTCCTTGGCTCATGGCCCTGTTTCAGCAATGGCATTACTGTGACCTCTGCTTTTATCATCACATAGCCTTTTCTGACTCTGACTCTCCTACCTCCCCCTTTTCCTTATAACAAGGCTTGTGACTATATTGGGCCCTCTTGGATGGATAATGCAGGATCATCTCCCCTATGTCGAAGACTCTAACTTAATCACATCTGCAAAGTTCCTATTGCCACATGAGGTAACAAATTCTCAGGTTTTAGGGATTAGGACGTGGCCATCTTTGGAGGCAGGGGGGAGCATTATTCTTCCTACCATGCTGCCTGGCTCTTCTTTACCTCATCTCTCACAGAGATGCGCATTACAAGAATAAGACTTGTAAACTTTTGTTCCCCATCTAAGGAGGCAGTTCAGTTCTCTGAAAAAGCCTGCCTAGAAGGCATTCCTCATCATCTGAAGCGTACTGATTCTCGAAAAAAAAAAAAAATCTTAACAGGGCCTCTACCCATTTTCCTTTCAATTCCTGTTGCACCACTAACCTTCCTACAGATGAGAAAGCGAAAACAGTGAAAAGGGTAAAATGTCCTCTCTTTGACCCAAAACAAGTTAGAAGGAGCCAGAAATAAAACCTCTCAGTTTGTACCCCAGTGAATGCTTACCATTATACACACGGGTACAGACGAGGTCCCCACTCCATGATATTATAGGTCTCTCAGCAGACCTGCTATATGGAAGCCACAGTTCCCACATTCCAATGCCTCACTGCACCAGGTAGAGAACTAAAATATGTGAAGAAGCTATGTTTGAGACTATAGGGAGTGGTGATTATTATATTGAGCTGAAGAGTTCTGCATGCCTAAAGACTTTCAGATTCAAAATTGATATCACTATGCTGGCCAAAGAAAACAAGCCTGCAACTTAGATCAGCACTCCCACTCATCACACATGGGTTGCCACTCCCAAGGTAAACAAAATAATTTCAGATACCAGTAAGTTTTGTAAGGATAATAAAACAAGCTTATGGGATGGCAAATACCTAATTATGGAGAGGGATGCTTTAGCTTTCAGGGAAGGCAGCCCACTCCAAAGCAGCACACCTCTGCACCTCTACCAAGAATTTCCAGTGCAGAACTCACATCTCAGAAGAGGCATCTTCTCTGATCCGTGGTTACAAAATGAAGCAATCTAAGTTTCTACTTTGATGAGGAGGGCTTTTAGAATAAACAGAAAGACTGTCTTTTCTTTGGAAAACCTTACAAACTAAAAAGAGTTGAAAGAGTCAGGCTTTACTAAGTCTGCGCAGAATCTGATAAGAGACAATCGTCTTAACAGAAAATTACCCTTTCATTTTTCATAATGTATGACAGAAACCACATATTATAGACAGTTTGATCATTTGACACTTCTGAGGTTTGTCTGGGACCTGACTTTGCTCCTTGTGAGCAACTTAACTCTAGCTGTGTGTTGCTTTTCTTTTTTTACATTACGCTCCTTCCAACAGAAGTGAGTTTACATCCTGTCTCGCAGTTTTTTCCATGATCTAAGCTATATGACTTTAATGTTTTGCACCTACCCTCAGCGAGATGCTTCACATGTCTGGTCATGTCTGGTCAAAACTGCTTTTTGAATGAGTTCTTTCTAGCTTTGGGGTCTGGCAGTAAAAGTATAATTTGTTGTTGTGTTCTCTATATATAAGAGAGAGACAAGCTCCATCAAGAAATGACATGAGCTTTTACGTATAAGTGTAAATGTAGGTATAGGTACAGGTGTAAGTAGAAGTGTAAGTATAAATTACAAGTTCAAGCTAAAGCACAGTCTGGTAGCACATGGGGTCTTAGGTGTGATGGCAGGGCAGGGTTTCTGTACGGGCAACTCGCATTTATACCTGATTGATAAGACAGGTAGGAGACCTTTCAAACCTTTATTTCTCTTTTGGTTCCTAACTGCTCTCTTCAGAGGAAAAATAGGGAGATAAGAAATACTGATTTGCCAAGTTAATTGATCTAGGGAAAATCTGGGGGAGAAAATATTTTGCAAAGAAAGGGAATCAGTGGAATTTGAGCACTCAATGATCCATGATGAGGCTACTTAAGTTTTAGCTGTGTATGTGTTTTAACAGTTTAGGTCACAGGCCTTAGAGATGATCTTGTTCAGGGAGAGAAAATACATTTTTTCTCAGTTTTGGCCACCTGGCAGTAGCTGTTTAGAAGGCTGGGAACAAGTTCACAAGAGAAAGGGCATTGAACAAGTAGTTATCTCTGTTATAGGTATAGGAGGAAGGGTTGACAGTATGCCTACCAGGTATTTGCCTCCCTGATCCAGTCCAATACCCTCATTTCACTAAAAAAATGAGAGCCAAGAGAGTTTAAATGACTTGTCCAAGGCTTCACAGCTACTTAGAAGCAGCTCTGGGACTCTTAGGTGTGCTAACTCCAAACCATATTCCTTCCATCACACCATTCCTCCTAGCACCTGACCCCTATAAATGAGAAGAACTCACACTATAGATAAGGTGAGGCTATAACATGACTATGGTAGGCCGAATAACGGCCCCCCAAAAGATGGGCATGTCCTAATCCCTAGAATCTGTGAATATGTTACTTAACAGATGATTAAGTTAAGGAACTTGAAATGAGAAGATTACCCTGGATTATCCAGGTGGGCTCAACATAATCACAAGGGTCTTTATAAAAGGGAGGCAGATGGCTGTGTGATGATCGAAGCCAAGGTTGGAGTGATGTGTGGCCATGAGCCAAA
Organism: Aethalodelphis obliquidens; assembly: GCF_003676395.1. Taxonomy (NCBI): domain Eukaryota; kingdom Metazoa; phylum Chordata; class Mammalia; order Artiodactyla; family Delphinidae; genus Aethalodelphis; species Aethalodelphis obliquidens. The sequence goes on along the minus strand of NW_020837999.1, from coordinate 7,464,049 downwards.
GAATGTAGGCAGCTTCTTGAACCTATAAAAGGACAAGGATATACATTCTCCCCTAGAGCTTCCAGAAGAAACACAAGCCTGCTAACACCTTGATTTTAGCCCAAACGGATTTTAGACTTATGCCCGTAAGATAATAAAGTTGTTTTAAGCCACTAAATTTGTGGTAATTTGTTACAGCAGCAATAGGAAACTAATACAATGATCTTTTTATATTGGTTTGGGCAACAATTCAATTCAATTCTACAAGGGCTTATTTGCAGTGTATCAGATCCCACACAAACCCCACACCTATAGTATTATAGAGAACTACAGGCAGTGCATTTACTTAAAAGCTCATGTCCTTTCTTTTTCACTTGGAAACACTGGTTTCCCAGCAGAGCTTTCCTCTTCCTAATACACAGTTATTAGTTAATATTATACTGGGCTACATATAACCAAAGAGAGGGAGAGGAAGGGGGAGAGAGAGAAAGAGAGAGAGGGCACAAAATAACACTGCTTTAACAAGATGGAGGTTTACTTCTCTCTCGTAGAAAAAGAAATCCAGAGGTAGGCAGTCCAGAGCTGGTATGGTGGCTTTATCAAGTAAGGCATTTGGGTTCATTTTGCCATCCTCAGCATGTGGCTTCCACTTTTTGGTCCAAAATGGCTGCTCAAGCTCCTGTTATCACATCCCTATGCAAGCCAAAAGGAAAAAGGGTGGGCAAAGAAGGGTATATCTTCTCCCTGGCAAGGATAGTGCCCCCCAGTGGCATACAATATTTACACTTAAATTTCATTAGGCCAGATCTTAGTTGCAAGGAAACTGGGAAATATAGTCTTTAACCAGGCATATTGACAACACCTCCCCCCAAAATAAAGCTGGGTGTTCTGTTACTAAAGATGATAGAAACAATTATTCACGTGATTGGCAACTGGAAAACACAGCCACATTACCAAGCAGTGTGGTAGATGCCAGGAGCACTCTGGAGGTACTGTGTAGGACATGCATTCCTTATTTCCCTAGGCAAAGACATCCTGTAGGTGAGTACCTATTGGAGCATCACTTTATTATTATTTTCATAATTTTTTTAACCTGTACTTATATACAAGCCACTAATGTCACAGAGTGTCTGATTTGAGATGCCATTTGTTTATTCCTTTCAGGGTTGCAAGCTTATAACTGTGCTTGACTCATCAGCTGATGGCAAACTGTATTGATATAAAGTCCATTTTAACTCCAAACTTTACTATAAATTTCTACTACAAACAATAGTTTGGAGACATATTTTTTTGTGTATATGATTTACCTGCAACTCACCAGGCTCACAGAATTCACATCTGAGGACTCCCACTGGTCCTCCTTTTTTGAGCACCCTTTCTGATCCTCCCCAGTGTCCCCCCCTCCACCAGCCAATTTGCCTGATGACACACAGTACATCTTTCAAAATCTGCTAAACTACCACATGATTGGCCACCAGAATGGCTGAAATGAAAAGACAAAAAATATCAAGTGTTTGCAAGGAAGTAGAGCAACCAAAACTCTCATCTACTGTTGGGAGTATAAATTAGTACAACCACTTTGGAAAACTGTTTGAAGGATCTACTAAGGTTGAATATATTGATAAATAATTAATATTCATCATGGGATATTATACAACAAGGAGACTGAATGATCCTCACCTATACCCCAAAATACAGATGAATCTCACAGATATAATATTTGGTTAAAGAAACCAGATACACAAAAGAGCACATGTATGATTCCTGTTATTTAAAGCACTAGTTGTAGGCATAAATACTCTAAGCTCTTTGAAGTCAAATAGGTGTTAATTTGAGGGGTTAGTGGCTAGGAGGGAAAATGAGGGATGTTTCTGGGATACTGGATTACATGGTGTGTTCAATTTGCCAAAACTCATTAAGCTGTATATTTATATACATGTATACTATATATATATTATACTTCAATGAATTTTAAAAAATAAACCCAATTAAAGCAACACCTCTGATTTCCTAACCACTCCCCAGGATAAAATTGATCATTGCCTTTTTGGTATTTAATTTTCTCTTTTTTAGTCTCTGTAAGCCACCTGTAACAATGTAGTATATGTCTGTCTCCTCTTCTAAACTGAACTCCTTAAAGACTATGGCATTTCTAACTCATCTGATTGCCCAGAGCCTAGTATGTAATAATAAGTGGCTCCAAAACGTTTGTTGAGTTAAATTAATTTCTTCTTTTACAATTAGTTAGTGCCTGATCATTTAGACCAAATTTTTTTTGAATTTAATTTATTTTTTTATACAGTAGGTTCTTATTAGTCATCCATCTTATACACATCAGTGTATACATGTCAATCCCAATCTCCCAATTCATCACAACACCCCCCCAACCCCCCGCTGCTTTCCCCCCTTGGTGTCCATACGTTTGTTCTCTACATCTGTGTCTCAACTTCTGCTCTGCAAACTGGTTCATCTGTACCATTTTCTAGGTTCCAAATATATGTGTTAATATACAATATTTGTTTTTCTCTTTCTGACTTACTTCACTCCGTATGACAGTCTCTAGATGCATCCACGTCTCTACAAATGACCCAGTTTCATTCCTTTTTTGGCTGAGTAATATTCCATTGTATATATGTACCACAACTTCTTTATCCATTCGTCTCTCAATGGGCATTTAGGTTGCTTCCATGACCTGGCTATTGTAAATAGTGCTGCAATGAACATTGGGGTGCATGAGTCTTTTTGAATTATGGTTTTCTCTGGGTATGTGCCCAGTAGTGGGACTGCTGGCTCATATGGTAGTTCTATTTTTAGTTTTTTAAGGAACCTCCGTACTGTTCTCCATAGTGGCTGTATCAATTTTACATTCCCACCAACGGTGCAAGAGGGATCCCTTTTCTCCACACCCTCTCCAGCATTTGTTGCCTGTAGATTTTCTGATGATGCCCATTCTAACTGGTGTGAGGTGATACCTCATTGTAGTTTTGATTTGCATTTCTCTAATAATTAGTGATGTTGAGCAGCTTTTCATGTGCTTCTTGGCCATCTGTATGTCTTCTTTGGAGAAATGTCTATTTAGGTCTTCTGTCCATTTTTGGATTGGGTTGTTTGTTCTTTTAATATTGAGCTGCATGAGCTGTTTACATATATTGGAGATTAATCCTTTGTCTGCTGATTCATTTGCAAATATTTTCTCCCATTTTGATGGTTGTCTTTTCATCTTGTTTATGGTTTCCTTTGCTGTGCAAAAGCTTTGAAGTTTCATTAGGTCCCATTTGTTTATTTTTTTTTATTTCCATTACTCTAGGAGGTGGATCAAAAAAGATCTTGCTGTGATTTATGTCAAAGAGTGTTCTTCCTATGTTTTCCTCTGAGAGTTCTATAGTGCCCGGTCTTACATTTAGGTCTCTCATCCACTTTGAGTTTATTTTTGTGTATGGTGTTAGGGAGTGTTCTAATTTCATTCTTTTACATGTAGCTGTACAATTTTCCCCACAACACTTATTGAAGAGACTGTCTTTTCTCCATATCCTTGCCTCCTTTGTCATAGATTAGTTGACCATAGGTGCGTGGGTTTATCTCTGGGCTTTCTATCTTGTTCCATTCATCTATGTTTCTGTTTTTGTGCCAGTACCATATTGTCTTGATTACTGTAGTTTGTAGTATAGTCTGAAGTCAGGGAGTCTGATTCCTCCAGCTCTGCTTTTTTCCCTCAAGACTGCTTTGGCTGTTCGGGGTCTTTTTTGTCTCTATACAAATTTTAAGATTTTTTTGTTCTAGTTCTGTAAAAAATGCCATTGGCAATTTGATTGGGATTGCATTGAATCTGTAGATTGATTTGGGTAGTATAGTCATTTTCACAATATTGATTCTTCCAATCCAAGAAGATGGTATATCTCACCATCTGTTGGTATCATCTTTAATTTCTTTCATCAGTGTCTTATAGGTTTCTGCATACAGGTCTTTTGTGTCCCTAGGTAGGTTTATTCCTAGGTATTTTATTCTTTTTGTTGCAATGGTAAATGGGAGTGTTTCCTTAATTTCTCTTTCAGATTTTTCATCATTAGCGTATATGAATGCAACAGATGTCTGTGCATTAATTTTGTATCCTGCAACGTTACCAAATTCATTGATTAGCTCTAGTAGTTTTCTGGTGGCATCTTTAGGATTCTCTATGTATAGTATCATGTCATCTGCAAACAGTGACAGCTTTACTTCTTCCTTTCCAATTTGTATTCCTTTTATTTCTTTTCCTTCTCTGATTGCCGTGGCTAGGAATTCCAAAGCTACGTTGAATAACAGTGGTGAGAGTGGACATCCTTGTCTTGTTCCTGATCTCAGAGGAAATGCTTTCAGTTTTTCACCATTGAGAATGATGTTTGCTGTGGGTTGGTCATATATGGCCTTTATTATGCTGAGGTAGTTTCCCACTATGCCCACTTTCTGGAGAGTTTTTATCATAAATGGGTGTTGAATTTTGTAAAAAGCTTTTTCTGCATCTATCGAGATGATCATATGGTCTTTATTCTTCAGTTTGTTAATATGGTGTATCACATTGATTGATTTGCGTATATTGAAGATCCCTTGCATCCCTGGGATAAATCCCACTTGGTCATGGTGTATGATCCTTTTAATGTGTTGTTGGATTCTGCTTGCTAGTATTTTGTTGAGGATTATTGCATCTATATTCATCAGTGATATTGGTCTGTAATTTTTTTTTTGTAGTATCTTTTTCTGGTTTTGGCATCAGGGAGATGGTGGCCTCATAGAATGAGTTTGGGAGTGTTCCTCCCTCCACAATTTTTTGCAACAGTTTGAGAAGGATGGGTGTTAGCTCTTCTCTAAATGTTTGATAGAATTCACCTGTGAAGGCATCTGGTCCTGGACTTTTTTTTGTTGGAATATTTTTAATCACAGTTTCCATTTCATTGCTTGTGATTGGTCTGTTCATATTTTCTATTTCTTCCTGGTTCAGGCTTGGAAGTTTATACCTTTCTAAGAATTTGTCCATTTCTTCCAGGTTGTCCATTTTATAGGCATAGAGTTGCTTGTAGTAGTCTCTTAGGATGCTTTGTATTTCTGTGGTGTCTGTTGTAACTTTTTTTTTTTTTTGTAACTTCTCTTTTTCATTTCTAATTTTATTGATTTGAGTCCTCTCCCTCTTTTTCTTGATGAGTCTGGCTAATGGTTTATCAATTTTGTTTATCTTCTCAAAGAACCAGCTTTTAGTTTTATTGATCTTTGCTATTGTTTTCTTTGTTTCTATTTCATTTATTTCTGCTCTGATCTTTATGATTTCGTTCCTTCTGCTAACTTTGGGTTTTGTTTGTTCTTCTTTCTCTAGTTCCTTTAGGTGTAAGGTTAGATTGTTTATTTGAGATTTTTCTTGTTTCTTGAGGTAGGCTCGTATAGCTATAAACTTCCCTCTTAGAACTGCTTTTGCTGCATCCCATAGGTTTTGGATCATTGTGTTTTCATTGTCATTTGTCTCTAGGTATTTTTTGATTTCCTCTTTGATTTCTTCAGTGATCGCTTGGTTATTTAGTAATGTATTGTTTAGCCTCCATGTGTTTGTGCTTTTTATGTTTTTTTTCCCTGTAATTCATTTCTAATCTCATAGCATTGTGGTCAGAAAAGATGCTTGATGTGATTTCAATGTTCTTAAATTTACCGAGGCTTGATTTATGACCCAAGATGTGATCTATCCTGGAGGATGTTCCATGCGCACTTGGGAAGAAAGCGTAATCTGCTGTTTTTGGATGGAATGTCCTATAAATATCAATTACATCTATCTGATCTACTGTGTCATTTAAAGCTTCTGTTTCCTTATTAATTTTCTGTTTGGATGATCTGTCCATTGGTGTAAGTGAGGTGTTAAAGTCCCCCACTATTATTGTGTCACTGTCAATTTCCTCTTTTATAGCTGTTAGCAGTCGCCTTATGTACTGAGGTGCTCCTATGTTGGGTGCATATATATTTATAATCGTTATATCTTCTTGGATTGATTCCTTGATCATTATGTAGTGTCCTTCTTTGTCTCTTGTAACATTCTTTATTTTAATGTCTATTTTATCTGATATGAGTATTGCTACTCCAGCTTCCTTTTGATTTCCATTTGCATGGAATATCTTTTTCCATCCCCTCACTTTCAGTCTGTATGTATCCCTAGGTCTGAAGTCGGTCTCTTGTAGACAGCATAAATATGGGCCTTGTTTTTGTATCCATTCAGCAAGCCTGTGTCTTTTGGTTGGAGCATTTAATCCATTCATGTTTAAGGTAATTATCGATATGTATGTTCGTATGACCATTTTCTTAATCGTTTTGACTTTGTTTTTGTAGCTCCTTTTCCTCTCTTGTGTTTCCCACTTAGAGAAGTTCCTTTAGCATTTGTTGTAAAGCTGGTTTGGTGGTGCTGAATTCTCTTCGCTTTTGCTTGTCTGTAAAGATTTTGATTTCTCCGTCGAATCTGAATGAGATCCTTGCCGGGTAGAGTAATCTTGGTTGTAGGTTTTTCTCTTTCATTACTTTAAGTATATCATGCCACTCCCTTCTGGCTTGTAGAATTTCTGCTGAGAAATCAGCTGTTAACCTTATGGGAGTTCACTTGTATGTTATTTGTCGTTTTTCCCTTGCTGCTTTCAATAATTTTTCTTTGTCTTTAATTTTTGCCAATTTGATTACTATGTGTCTCAGTGTGTTTCTCCTTGGGTTTATCCTGTATGGGACTTGCTGTGCTTCCTGGACTTGGGTGGCTATTTCCTTTCCCATGTTAGGGAAGTTTCAACTGTAATCTCTTCAAATATTTTCTCGGGTCCTTTCTCTCTCTCTTCTCCTTCTGGGACCCCTATAATGTGAAATTTGTTGCGTTTAATGTTGTCCCAGAGGTCTCTTAGGCTGTCTTCATTTCTTTTCATTCTTTTTTCTTTATTCTGTTCTGCAGCAGTGAATTCCACCATTCTGTCTTCTAGGTCACTTATCCATTCTTCTGCCTCAGATATTTTGCTATTGTTCCTTCTAGTGTATTTTTCATTTCAGTTAATGTATCATTCATCTCTGTTTGTTCTTTAATTCTTATAGGTGTTTGTTCTTTAAATCTTATAGTTGTTTGTTCTTTAATTCTTATAGGTCTTTGTTAAACATTTCTTGCACCTTCTCGATCTTTGCCTCCATTCTTTTTCCGAGGTCCTGGATCATCTTCACTATCATTATTCTGAATTGTTTTTCTGGAAGTTTGCCTATCTCTACTTCATTTAGTTGTTTTTCTGTGGTTTTATCTTGTTCCTTCATCTGGTACATAGCCCTCTGCCTTTTCATCTTGTCTATCTTTCTATGAATGTGGTTTTTGTTCCACAGGCTGCAGGACTGTAGTTCTTCTTGCTTCTGCTGTCTGCCCTCTCAATATTGGGCATCATTTTCATAAGGTCCCTTGTACCATGCCTCCGTCCCTGCTGTGCCTTGGTCTCTCCTCTGGTAGGATGAGAAGATCAGAACCTTCAAGTGCTGCAATCCTGTGTTCCAGGACCTGTAAAATGTCTACTCGTGTTGGAGGGTTTCCTGCAGAGGTGAGGGGTGGCTGTGTCTCACTCTGAGGACAAGGACACTGGCAGCAGAAGTTCTGGGAAGTACTCCTTGGCATGAGCCTTCCTGGAGTCTCAACAAATATTTATTTATTAGGCACTGTGTTAGGTGTTTGGGATAAAAAGACTTAAAACACAGAACCTGTTCTCAAGAAGTCCACAGTCTAGTGGAATGGATGCAAACACAAATGCCATTCAGAGTCTAGGAGTTATTTTTTCTTTAAGGAAAATTCAAGGACTTTCTTTTTCTCTGTTGCCAGAACAACAACAACAACAACAAATCACTGTATCTGCTCTCATCCAACCATCCAATGGCATTCCTCTCTCTCTCCTTACTCTTTTCACATTAGTGTAGTGCACTACTCTGGGCTCATTTTACTTCATGTTTTCTTCTTATGCTGCATTTCTATCCATCCTCAATCCCATACTTTCATTAACCACTAGACCTCAAGGACAGGTTTACCAAGGCCATGGTAATATTTCCAATCTTTCCACTTCAGGGAACACAGAGAAAATTATGCTATTTGTAACATACACTTAAATAAGAGAAATTACTTGAAGCCAGAGGTGAGCAGCCCAGGTACTCCTGATGCTCCAGGTCCTATCAGGTCAATATCTTGGCATTCTTATAACTCATTCTCTGCACACCATTATCCATAGCACACTGGATGGGAAGCTTATTGATCTAAGGACATTGGTCAGACCATTAACCACAGGGTCAGTGATTCACTTATACCATGCACCCTGGCTATGATGATAACACAGGTAGCAGCCATACTACCAGCCACTAACCTTGGCCTCTCCCTAGTCTGACTAGCCTGGCTGATAACACAGATTCAGTTCTGATTCCACCCTATGAAAGATCTACATGTCTATAACCTTTGTTTGGAGGCTTTTTAAAAAATTACCTATTGACAGGTAAAGACCCATAAGGCCTTCTCGCTAAAGTCTTTCCTGGTTTCTCATTTCAAAGCCTGTGCCCTATCATATGAGGGTTGTCAAGATCAAATCTGCTCCTCAGATGTTGTTTGCCTGACAAGTCGCTGCTAACTCTGGCAGAAAAGCCTTTCAAGTGCTTAAAACTATATGTGGGCTGCAATGGCTCAATACAGTGATAAAATACAACAATTTTGAAGATCAAAGATTCCCTTCAAAAAGAATATGGTTACTTCTACCTACCATGTTTGATCTATATTTACGAAAGAGAGGTAGAAATCCTGAGCCCAGCAGTGAAGGTCCAACTAGCCTGTTTCTTTGGTTTTTATTGCTGGATTCCTAAAGATGGATAGCAGATCTAGCTATGGTACTGCAGGTGACAGAAACAGGAAGACATCCAAAGAACTAGGAAAGAATTTAAACAAGAAGACTGACACACGGCTTGTAGAAAAGAAATTTCAGAGCAGGACTCACTGGGCGGGCCACAAACCCACTTATGAGAAATTAGGGGGTGAGGGGGAAGTAATACCACAAAAATTATTAAAGTCATCACATGAACAAGAACAAGGCTGCAAGGAAAACTGAGAGACAACACATGCCAACACTTGACATTGCTGATAGGACAAAGGAAGCTTTTCACACAGGTTGCTGTGATGGTCAATGGACAAAGAAGACAAATGGGCTAGCCAGGATGACTGCAGGACAACAATCCTGGAAATATAAGGAGATGCAGGAAATTACGTGTATTAGAATTCATCTCAGGGATTACTGAATAACTGATAACTTATTTCTTGCAAAGGAGGAAATGGGAGGTGAAATTCCCTCAAAAGTATGCCTGAACAAAACTAGTGTTAAACTGTTAAGATAGGTGGGTCTGGTCAACTGCAGTTTTTGATACGCTGAGTGGATCTGAAAATTTGGGCCAGAACAGAATTGCTCAGGACAGTAGAGAAGAAGCAGAGTTCTGCTGCATGAGCCCTGCCTCTCTGCCCTTGCCCACACATCACTGAGCCTCCCCTTACCTGAGTAAGACTAAAGGCTTAAGGAATTCTGAGGCACCACATTCCCAGCCTGTGGAAAACAATCACATATCGCAGTCTGGTCCTATTCACAGGAAGAGTTTGTAACCATGTGGAAGCCAACCACTCTGGAAGGACAATTTGATAATAAATAACAGAAATATTCAAGTCCATAGCCTTTAATCCAGAAATCTAACTTCTAGAAATCTGACTCCAGAAACAAGCACAAATGTGTATAAAGATACTTGTATTTTAGTGCAGCATTGTTTATAATAATAAAAATAACCTTATTGTCCATATATAGGGGATTAATTATGTTAGATCCATATTTTATACCTAAGAAGAATGAAGTAGATACATATGTACTGATATGGAAAGATGTTCATACCACATTGTTCAGAGAAATGAAATATATGAAAAAGAACGTATTTTATCATCTCCTTTTTGTTAACATTTTAAAATTTTTAAGTAGATTTATAAATACATATATCCTAGGGTGTGTATATAAATATATATACACACATATATATTTGTATACACATACATATGTATACATATTATTTGCATATACATACATAGAAAAACCATGAAAAGACCTCACATTAAACAATGAACGGTGATTACCTCTAGGGGAATGGAATGGGGGGGAAATGACTTTTATTTATTTATCCTTGTTATATTACCTCTGTATTATTGGAATTTTTTAAACTGTGAGTTACTTTTGTAATTTTAAAAACCAGTAAAGACACTTTTTAAGGAAGTTAAAATGATATTACTTTTATGTTGGTATCAATCAGGATTGTATCAAAATTAGACTAATTATATCACCATAAAGTATGATAAAAGAGTATAAGACATTCTTTCCTCTCTCCTACCCTACAACATCTCCAGAACTTATTCATTTTATAAATAGAAGTTTGTACCTTTTGACCACCTTCACCCATTTTACCCACCCCCCACCCCATATCTGGGAACCACCAATCTGTTCTCTGTATCTATGAGTTTGAGGGGTGTTGGGGGGGGTTGGTTTTTTATTCCACATATAAGTGAGACCATACAATATTTGTCTTTCTCTGATTTACTTCACTTAGAATAATGCCCTCAAGGTCCATCCATGTTGTCACAAATGGCAAGACTTCCTTCCTTGTTATGGCTGAGTAATATTCCATTATATATATATTTGTTTGTTTATTTATTGAAGAGACTATCCTTTCACCATTGTATGTTCTTGGCTCCTTTGTCATAAATTAATTGACATGTATGTCTGGATTTATTTCTGGGCTTTCGATTTGCTCCAGTGATCTTTGTGTCTGTCTTTATGCCAATACCATACTGTTTGGATTACCATAGCTTTGTAATATAGTTTGAAATTAGGAAGCTTGTTGTCTCCTGCTTTGTCCTTCTTTCTCAAGCTTGCTTTGGCTATCTGGGCTCTTTTGTGGTTCCATACAAATTTTAGGGTTGTTAATTCTATTTCTGTGGGAAATGCTATTGGAATTTTTATAGGGATTGAATTTAATCTATAGGTTGCTTTGAGTATTGTGGATATTTTAACAATATTAATTCTTCTAATCCATGAGCATGAAATATCTTTCCATTTATTTGTGTTTTTTTAATTTCTTTCATCAATGTCTTATATTTTCCAATGTACAGATCTTTCACCTTGGTTAATCTATTCCTAAGTTTTTTAATCTTTTTGAGGCAACTGTAAATGGAATTGCTTTCTTAATTTCTCTTTCTGATAGTTCATTTTTACTGAATAGAAATGCAACAGATTTTTGTATATTGATTTTGTATCCTACAATTTTACTGAATTTATTATTAGTTCTCATAGTTTTTTGGTGAAGTCTTTAGGGTTTTCTATATATAATATCATGTCATTTGCAAATATTGACAGTTTTACTTCTTCCTTTCTGATTTCTGATGACTTTTTTTTCTTTTTCTTGCCTAATTGCCATTGCTAGGACTACCAATACTATGTTGAATAAAAGTCGTAAGAGTGAGCATCCTTGTCTTGTTTGCCTTGTTTCTGGTTTTAAAGGAACTGTGGACTTGTCATATATGGCTTTATTATCTTGAGGTATGTTCCCTCTATACCCACATTGTGGAGAGTTTTATCATAACTGGATGTTGATTTTGTCAAATGCTTTTTCTGCATCTATTGAGATGATCATATTTTTCCCTTTATTTTGTTAATGTTGTTTATCATATAGATTGATTCACAGTTGTTGAGTTATCCTTGCATCCCCGGAATAAATTCCATTTGATCATGGTATATGATCCTTTTAATGTATTGTTGAATTTTATTTGCTAAATATTTTATTGAGGATTTTGAATCTATCTTCATCAGAGATACTGAGCTGTAACATTCTCTTCTGGTGGTATTCTTGTCTGGTTTTGGTAACAGGGTAATCCTGGATGAGTTTGAAAGTATTCCATCCTCTTCAACTTTTCAGAAGAGTCTGAGGAGAATTGATATTAATTCTTGTTTAAATGTTTGGTAGAATTCACCACTGAAGGCATCTAGTCCTGGTCTTGTCTTTGTTGATAGGTTTGTGATTACTGAGTCAATTTCCTACTCATTATTAGTCTGTTCAAATTTTCTATTTCTTCATGGTTTGGTGTTGGAAGATTTTATGTTTCTAGGAATTCACCCATTTATTCTAGGTTGTCTAACTTACTAGCAAATAATTGTTCATAGTAGTCTCTTATAATTTTCTGTATTTCTGTGGTATCTGTTGTAACATCTCCTCTTTCATTTCTGATTTTATTTATTTGAGTCCTCTCTGTTTCTTGGTAAAGGTTTGTATATTTTGTTTGCTTACCTAAAGGCTTTCTTAGCTAAAGGTTTGTATACTTTATCTTTTCAAACAAACAAAAAAAACACCCCAGCTCTTCATTTCATTGTTCTTTTCTACTCTTTATTTCATTTATTTCTGCTTTGATCTTTGCAATTTCCTTCCTTCTACCAACTTTGGCCTTCATTTGTTTTCCTTTTTCTAGCTCCTTGAGGTGTAAAATTTCGTCCTTTATTTGATACCATTCTTATTTCTTAATGTAGGCATTTATCACTCTGAATTTCCCTTTAGAATTGGCTTTGCTGCATTCCATAATTTTTGGTATGTTGTATTTCCATTTTCATTTTCTCAAGGTACTTTATTTCTCTTTTGATTTTTTCTTTGACTCATTGGTTGCTCAGTAGTATGTTGTTTAATCTCTACATATTTGTGAATTTTCCAGTTTTCTTCTTGTAATTGTTTTCTGGTTTCATACCACTGTGGTCAGAAAAGATACTTGATATGATTCTATCACCTTAAATTTATTAAAGCTTGTTTTGTAGCTTAACATATGATCTATCCTGGAAAACATTCCATGTATGCTTAAGAAGAATGTGTATTCAGTTCCTTTTGGACAGAATGTTTTGTATGTTTGTTAAGTCTATCCTTTCTAATATGTTATTTAAGATCAATGTTCCTTTACTGATTTTCTGTCTATAGTAATCAAAACAGTATGGTACTGGCATAAAAGCAGACACACTGATCAGTGGAACAGAGCAGAGACCCCAGCTATAAACTGATCCATATATAGCCAAGAACCAAGAATATACAATGGGGGAAGGATAGTGTCTTCAATAAATGTATTATTCAAATAAACAAAAACTCTTTGGTAACTTCTATAATTTTAAAAAATTAAAGGAGTCCTCAGACTAAAAAGTTTGGGAATTACTGATATACAGAGAGAGATTAGTCTCTCTCCCTTACCTATTTATTCCCAAAGGTACCCAGTTTCCCTCACCAGAGGCAACCCCTCTTGCCAGTTTTCTATGTATTACATGCATATGTAAGTAAATGCTTCACATATTTTTTCTTTTTATAAATGGTAGTATATTACGCACACTGCCTGAAAATTTTGGAATAAGAAAAAGTAGTTACCATCATTTCATCACACTTTCCAACTCTTCCTTCTCCATGTTCTTGGAAACACACTGTGTGTTTTCTCTTCCAGAAGTTACTGAGGCATTCAAGGGCACACATTTCTCTTTGGATGCCCATCTGCCAATGACAGGGTGAGAAAAATCTATATCATGTCTATGACTATAAGAAAATTTCCATTTTTAATATTTTTTAACATCACTTATCTTTGAGCTAATAATATAGTTCTAAATAATTAGAGCACTAACTCATTTTCTTCTCTTTAGGGGTGTAATAAATGCTCCTATGCCAAAATAACCAGAATGTAACCCAAAGAGATGTATGGAATCTAGCCAAAGAAAATATCCTTCTTTAACTATCTCTGGTACATTCTTGATTATTTCTGAATTTCTAACTTAAATATTCTGGATTCTCTCTTTAGTTGCATATAGTCTGCAATTTAACCCTTCCGTTGAGGTTTTTTATTGAAATATAGTTGATTTACAATGGGTTAGTTTCTGCTGTATAGCAAAGTGATTCACTTATACAAATATACACATCCTTTTTTATATTCTTTTCCATTATGGTTCATCACAGGATATTGAATATAGTTCCCTGTGCTATTACAAGGGAACTCCCATAAGGGTATCAGCTGATTTCTCTCCATTGAGCTTCTATTATCAATTACTCTATATTTTCCAAAACTTCTGTTTAATTCTTTTTTCAAATACCTAATCTCTTCTGTTTGTAAGGGTTTATTTCCTTTTATATTTTTATTCTTTCATTTATTTATTTACTCACTTGCACATATTTATTTTAAAATTCGAATAATTCCAATATCTGAAGTTTCTGGGAATTAACTGTGATTTGTTTTGCAGGGCCTGGATTGAGGGTATGTCCTTCCAGACAGATTTTGCACTTGCTTCTACTAGGTGTCAAGGATTCACTTTTTTGGTAATTTATTGGTTTGGCTGTTACTAGAGTATGTGGACAATATAAATTTGAACTCCTAAACCATGTGAGAATAGTCCTGTAGTTACCATTTATCATGAAACACTTTTTTTCAGTCAGTGCCCAGACAAAAGAAGTTATTTTTCAGTCCACCCTGTTCACTGTGGTTGCCACTGTAGGTCTCTGCTTCACGCACAAAGATCTCAATGTCAGCTCCAGTAGACATAAGGCCTTGTCTCCTGTCCTTGTGAGGCCATTAAAACCCAATCACATTGGTTATTAAGACCTACAAACCCTTCCAAGTTTTTATTTTACTCTCGAGTTTTGGCCATGGGAATTTCCCCTCCTTTCTTGTAAATTCTTGTAAATATGCATTGAAAAGAATGCCTGTTGTACTTTGTCCAGCATTTCTAGATGTTTTGCATTGGAAAAGGTACCAGATACTCTAGTCCACTATATTGCCAGAAACAGAAGTCTTCATCGTTCTTTATTGCTCAAGTTTAGGTCACCTAAAGACAAAGCCAAATTTATCCTCCAAATTATTTCTCTTCTAAAATCTAAATCACCATACTTCCCCAACTTTGTAAGACAGTGGAAAGGCAGAATCCATTGTCAATGTTATTATTATCGACCTAATTTCCACATTCTTCTTTTATGAAAAACTGTAAATTATAGAACTGGTCGTGTTTTCCTCTTGCTTTGACTACTAAAGAGTACACAACCACAGCAAATATTAAAAATCTAGGGCTTCCCTGGTGGCGCAGTGGTTGAGAATCCGCCTGCTAATGCAGGGGACAAGGGTTCGAGCCCTGGTCTGGGAAGATCCCACATGCCATGGAGCAACTAAGCCCATGTGCCACAACTACTGAGCCTGTGCTCTAGAGCCCGCGAGCCACAACTACTGAGCCCACGTGCCACAACCACTGAAGCCTGAGTGCCTAGAGCCCATGCTCTGCAAATAGCGAAGCCACCGCAATGAGAAGGCCGTGCACCGCAACGAAGAGTAGGCCCCGCTCGCCGCAACTAGAGAAAGCCCGCACACAGCAACGAAGACCCAACGCAGGCAAAAAAAAAAAAAAAAAAAAATCTATATTCAACATTTCTATTCTCAGCCTTCCAGGCAGTCTTGCCATCAGAGGATTCTTGCTCTGGCCTTCCCCTGTGCAGCACCTGGTCTCACAGGCCTCTTTTTCTCCCTCCCTGTTTATAATCGACAGCCTCAGATTCAAATCAATCCTCTCTCTCTCTCACCTCTCTTACTCACTCCTTCCCTCCCCTCCTCCCTCCCTCCAGTGCACTCCAGATTAGGTCTCTGTCTGGTTCCTTTTCAAATGAACATATAAAAATTCATCTAGATGTGTGACATATCTGAGGCTTCCCCACTGGCATAGTCCATCTTCCTTAGAAAGCAAAATAAATAAATAAATAAATAAAAATGCTCAACTCTATAGTCCCAGAATTGCTTCCCATCCTCTTAAATCTCTTAGGGGGCTTTAGACCAAGATTAAATCTACGGTGACCTTGTTCCTTCTTGAACTTGAACTAGTAGTTCATCTCCCTCCCTTCCCGCCACCCCAGAGAGCCACAATTTATCTCCCTCTCCCTACAATTCAGATAGCTTCTCCTCCTCGGTCTACCTCAGTCTAACCCACTCCATCCTGGTGACCCAGCTGGAATGTCTAAACCAACCCCTAAATGAAGTGAGGATGATTATCAATTACCATGAAATATATATAGTAATCAGTGGCCTGATGCTCCGAGATGCCTAACTCTGACTTATAGACCATGGAGCTTCCAAGGATAAAATTAAGAGTTTTGAGTGACTTTTATTACAAAAATAGAAATAAAAAGAAGAACTTTACAAATACTTTATATAAAACAGAATGCTCAAGTATCAAGACCTTTAAATTTCATGACTTTGCCCAAATGGGCCTCTAGCCATTTACCTGAAAAATACTCCCAAATCTTTGGGGAATGTTGGCCACAAACTCTCAGCTAACACTAATTCCTTATGACCTGTAATACCACTCTACAATATACCAGTCTGAGCAGGGGCTTATGGGAGTCAGGTAATAAATGGAGTTCTAACCCAATGGCAACTTATAGTATTCCCCAGGGAGTTCACATATCCTGTAATTGTTTCTTCAGTTTAAGAGAATAAAATAGCAGAATTCCCTCATTGGCCCTGGCCTATAGAATAAGAGCTATCATTATAGGAAGAACCCTAAGAACACCTTGGGGCAGCAATTCCTCCCAAGCCAAACAATAGAAACAAGAGAAGCACCTCAGTCAAAATTAACTTGCATGAGAAATAATGCCTATTGTCTCCCCATTTTACTCTCCCATGTTAGCCAATGCCAGAGACCAAGGGGACCTAGAGAATAAGAATGGATTTCCATAACCATAACCCACTACTGCTGATATTATATACATGACTTCCTTAATAGACAAGATTCATAAAGCCCCTGAAATTCTGTATACCCCTGTTGATTTGGTTACTAAGTTTTTTCCCTTTGTTCCTGTCTATACTGACAGATCCTAGAGGACAGGATACAGGATGCAACAAACATCTTAAATGCTTTACTAAGATGTCAGGGTAAGAGGAATAGGTAATGAACCCTGAGCAACTAGCATGTCTAAGCACTGCTTAGTATTAAAATAAATGATTAATCCAGCACATATATAAACACAGTGAAGTGGAAAAAGAGCCAGTCTTGGAATCAGAAGGCCTGGTCTCTTGTATCAGCTCTGTGGCTAATCTGTTTACCCGGAGTATCTCAATTTCCTCATCTATCAAATGAGGATTCATATCTCACAGGATTGTCTTAATAAATAAATATTTTACATGAAAACACTTCCAGGAGGAGATCAAGAGGGTGGAGTAGGAGGATGTTGAGCTTCCATCCCTCGATGAATACATCAAAAATACATCTACAACTCTCACTGAAAATAAGCTGGAGACTGGCAGAAAGGCTCTTCTACAGCCAAGACTGTAAAGAAAGATCCACACTGAGTTGGGTAGGAAGGGGAGAGAAGTGATCAGATCAGAGCTCCACACCCCTACCAAGGGACACAGAAGGAGGGGATATCATGGGCTCCTGCCGGGGTGTGAGGACTTTGAGTCACATTTTGGACACCCCAGCCCTGGGGTCTGATACTGGGAAGATGAGTCACCTTAGCTGGTTTGAAAACCAGTGGGACTCACTAGAGGGCTATAAGAAACAGGACTCTACTCATGAAGAATGTACTCACATACATGCTTACTCCCAGGAACAAGGCAGAAGAAGCAGACTGAAACTGCTCTGGGACACTGGGTGGTTTCCAGTACTCACCCCAGTGCACGCCCCTTCCTTCACTGGGCATCTGCTCCAGCCCCTCTTGCTCCAGTACAACTCCCCAGTAGGGCAAAGGCTGCTGTTGCCAAGGAGAGTGTGCACCTGGGAGAGATAAAGCCAGTATGGACCCAGCATTGCATCTGAACCAGGCAAGGGCAGCTAGTGCTGGTGCTCGCAGAGGCAACAGGTCAGAAGATGTCTGGAGCTCTGACTGGCATGCTGGGGCCATCCCAGCTCACATCCTGACCTACACTGGGCACCCATTTCAGCCCCTCTTGCCCCAGCGCTGCTCCCTGGGGTGAAGGTGCCATTGCTGCAAGGAGGGAGAGTAAACACACAGAGGGAATAGAACCAGCTTGGACCTGACCCTCAGGGCTTCTGCTCCAGCACCTTGGGACCTGCCTCCGACACCTGATAGGGTAGCAATGGCCACTGAGCAGAGGAGAAGCGCCAGCCAATGCTTGGCTCTGGCTCAAGCCCCTCCATCCCCAGCTCCACCTCCCACCAAGGTGATAGCTGCCAGCACACCCTGAGGGGAGATGTGACCCATGCTCACTTCAGACCCATTTCTTCCACCAAAGCCACTGGGCACACACAAACTGCATAAGGACACATCCACACAAGGATACCACTTCAAGACTGGGATAGGTAACTGTTTCACCTAATTTATAGAGATAGAGAAAGTTAAACAAAATGAGAAGACAGAAGAATTTGTTTCCAACAAAAGAACAAGAAAACCCCCTGAAAAAACAACTAATGAAAGAGAGAGAAATTATTTACCATGTAAAGAGTTAAAAGCATTAGTAATAAGAAAGCTAACTGAACTTGGGGGAAAAATAGGTGAACACAGTGAGAATTTTAACAAGGAACTAGAAAATTAAAAAAAAAAAAGAACCAGTCAAAGCTGAAGAATATAATAACTGAAATGAAAAACACACTAGAAGGAATTAACAGTAGACTAGGTGATACAGAAGAATGCATACGTGATATGGAATTTAGAATAATGGAAATCACTCAATTGGAACAGCAAAAAGAAAAACAAACTTTAAAAAATGAAGACAGTTTAAGGGATCTCTGGGACAACATCAAGCATACTAGCATTTGCATTACTGGGGTCCCAGAAGGAGAAGAGAAAGAGAAAGAGTAGAAAATTATTTGATTAAATTATGGGCAAAAACTTCCCAGAGCTGAAGAAACAGATTTCCAGGTACAAGAAGCACAGAGAATCCCAAATTAAATGAAACCAAACAGCCTCACACCAAGATATACAATTAAAATGTCAAAAGTTAAAGTGAGAATATTAAAGGCAGCAGAGAAAAACAAATAGTCACATACAAGGGAAGCCCCATAAGGTTATCAGATATATTTTTTCCACAGAAACTTTGCAGGCCAGCAGAGAGTGGCATCATATATTAAAAGTGCTAAAAGGGAAAACCTATAATCTAGGATACTCTACCCAACAAGGATATCATTCAGAATTGAAGGAGAGATAAAGAACTTCTCAGACAAGCAAAACTAGAAGAGTTCACCAATACCAAGCCAACAATACAAGAAGTGTTAAGGGTCTCCTCTAAGTGGAAAAGAAAAGACTACAAAAAGAAGTAAGAATATATAGGAAGGGAAAAAAAATCCCACTAGTAAAGACAAATATATAGTAAAGGCAGTACCATCAACCATTTAAAAAAAGCTAGTACAAAGATTAAAAGACATAAATAGTAAAATCAAAATGACTACAATAAACAGTTAAGGGATAGACATGAAGATGTAAACTATGACATCAAAAACACAAAATGTGGGGGCAGAGTCAAGATGGTGGACTAGGAAGACATGGAGTTCATGTCTCCTCACAGCTAGGGCACCCACCATGCACTGGTGGGGGACCACAGACACCTAAGGGGATGGGAGGAACCCCCAGGTGACTGGGTAGGATGTGGGGGGGAGGGAGGCGGGAAGGAGAAGTGGAGGCGGGATGGGACCAGCATCCCTGAGCAGCAGCTGGGAGAGGGGAGGGTTTCCCAAGCTCTGAGGGGCCCACCCACAGTGAGGGGATCAACAAACACAGGCAGAGACCCTTGGGAGATCAGGGGATCAGAGGGCAATGTGGCCAGCATTTCCCCTGCTGCCTTGGGCCCTGGGGAGCCTGCTGAGGTCCCAGGTCTAATCCTTCACCTTCTGAGGCTCCCTCCAGCTGTGCTGAGCCTAAGCCCTGCCCACACACCTCCACCCAGGGCCTTACCTCTGAACTCTGCACTCTGAGGCCCCCTCCAGCCGTGCTCCCTTTACTGGATGTGTGGGTCCTGAGCTTAGGCCCCACCCCCATTCCAACTCCGTCTGCCTAAGCCCCACCCCACCTAAGCTCCGTCCCCCACAGCCAAGACATTTTCTAGCCCTTTTTTCTTTTTTTTTTTTTTTTGAGGTTGTGGTTCTCTTTTACCTTTTTGTTGTTGTTCCATTTATATTTTAATTTTTTCTAATTTTATTTTATTCTTTATTCTTTGTTATTGTTCTGCTCCTTTTGATTTGCCCCCACCCTTTTTTTTTCTATTGTGGTTCTGTTTTACCTAGTTCTTGTTGTTTCAATTATATTTTTATTTTTTCTAATATATTTTTATTTTTCTAATTTCCTTTTATTTTTTATTCTTTGTTATTATACGGCTCCTTTTTTTTCTTTTCATTTGTTGTGTGGGATCTTGGTTCCCAGGCCAGGGGTCAGGCCTCAGCTCCTGCGGTGGGAGTCCAAACTGCTGGACTAACTGAGAACCATAGACCCCAGGGAATATTAATCAGTGAGGTCTCCCAGAGGTCCTCATCTCAGCACCAAGACCTGGCTCTACCCAACTGCCTGCAAACTCCAGTGCTGGATGCCTCAAGCAAAACAATCAGTAAGACAGGAACACAGCCCTACCCATCAAAAAAAAAAATTAGATGACAGAAAAATATGTTTCAGATGAAGGAACAAGGTAAAAACTTACAAGACCAAATAAATGAAGAGGAAATAGGCAAACTACCTGAAAAAGAATTCAGAGTAATGACAGTAAAGATGATCCACAATCTCGGAAAGAGAATAGAGGCACAGATCGAGAAAATACAAGAAATGTTTAACAAAGACCTAGAAGAACTAAAAAACCAACAAACAGTGATGAACAACACAATAACTGAAATGAAAAATTTGCTAAAAGGAATCAATAGCAGAATAACTGGGGCAAAGAGCGAATAAGTGAGCTGGAAGATAGAATGGTGGAAATAACTGCCAAGGAGCAGAATAAAGAGAAAAAGAATGAAAAGAATTGAGGACAGTCTAAGAAACCCCTGGGACAACATTAAACACACAAACATTCAAATTACAGGAGTCCCAGAAAAAGAGAAAGCGATAGGGTCTGAGAAAATATCTGAAGAGATTACAGTCGAAAACTTCCCTAACATGGGAAAGGAAATAGTCACCCAGGTCCAGGAAGTGCAGAGAGCCCCATACAGGATAAACCCTAGGAAAAACACACCAAGACACATACTAATCATACTAACAAAAATTAAATTCAAAGAAAAAATATTGAAAGCGGCAAGGGAAAAGCAACAAAAAAGATACAACAGAATCCCCATAAGGTTACCAGATGATTTTTCAGCAGAAACTCTGCAGGTCAGAAGGGAGTGGCAGGATATATTTAATGTGATGAAAGGGAAAAACCTACAACCAAGAATATTCTACCCAGCAAGGCTCTCATTCAGATTTGATGAAGAAATCAAAAGTTTTACAGACAAGCAAAAGCTAAGAGAATTCAGCACCATGAAACAGCTTTACAACAAATGCTAAAGGAACTTCTCTAGGTGGGAAACACTAGAGAAGAAAAAGACCCACAAAAACAAATCCAAAACAATTAAGAAAATGGAAACAGGAACATACATATCAATAATCACCTTGAATGTAAATGGATTAAATGCTCCAACCAAAAGACACAGACTGGCTGAACAGACATGAAAACAAGACCCATACATATGCTGTCTGCAAGATACCCACTTCAGACCTAGGGACACATACAGACTGAAAGTGAGTGGATGGAAAAAGATATTCTATGCAAATGGAAATTACAAGAAAGCTGGAGTAGCAATACTCATATCAGATAAAATAGACTTTAAAATAAAGTCTGTTATTATAAGAGATGAGGAAGGACACTACATAATGATCAAGGGATAAATCCAAGAAGAAGACATATCAATTATAAATACTTATGCACCTAATATAGAAGCACCTCAATACATAAGGCAAATGTTAACAGCCATGAAAGGGGAAATTGACAGTAACACGATAATAGTGGGGACATTAACACCCCACTTACACCAATGGACAAGTCATCCAGACAGAAAATAAGGAAACAAAGCTTTAAATGACACAGTAGACCAGAAAGCTTTAATTGATATTTATAGGGCATTCCACCCGAAAGCGGAAAAATACACTTTCTTCTCAAGTGCACATGGAACACTGTCCAGGATAGATCACATCATGGGTCACAAATCAAGCCTCAGAAAATTTAAGAAAACTGAAATCATATCAGCATCTTTCCAACCACAATACTATGAGATTAGGAATCAATTACAGGAAAAAAAAAAACTGTAAAAAACACAAACACATGGAGGCTAAACAGTGCACTGCTAAATAACCAAGAGATCACCGAAGAAATCAAAGAGGAAATAAAAAAAATGCCTAGCACAAATGACAATGGAAACACAATAACCCAAAAGCTATGGGACACAGCAAAAACAGTGCTGAGAGGAGTTTATAACAATTCAATCTCACCTCAAGAAACAAGAAAAATCTCAAATAAACAATCTAACCTCATACCTAAAGCAACTAGAAAAAGAACAAAGAAAACCCAAAGTTAGTAGAAGGAAAGAAATCATAAAACTCAGAGCAGAAATAAATGAAATAGATATGAAAAAAACCATAGCAAAAATCAATGAAACTAAAACCTAGTTCTTTGAGAAGATAAACAAAATTGATAAACCTTTAGCCAGACTCATCAAGAAAAAAAGGGAGAGGACTCAGATCAATAACATTAGAAATGAAAAAGGAGCAATTACAACTGACACCACAGAAATACAAAGGGTCATAAGAGACTGCTACAAGCAACTGTACGAAATAAAATGGACAACCTGGAAGAAATGGACAAATTCTCGGAAAGATACAACTTTCCAAGACTGATCCAGGAAGAATTAGAAAATATAAACAACCAATCACAAGAAATGAAATTGAAAGGGTAATTAAAAATCTTCCAACAAGCAAAAGTCCAGGACTAGATGGCTTCACAGGTATATTCGATCAAACATTTAGAGAAGAGATAACACTTATCCTTCTCAAACTCTTGCAAAAATTTGCAGAAGGAGGAACACTCCCAAACTCGTTATACAAGGCTAATATCAACATGATACTAAAACCAGACACAGATATCACAAAAAAAGAAAGCTACAGACCAATATCACTGATGAACATAGATGCAAAAATCCTGAACAAAATCCTAGCAAACAGAATTCAACAACATATTAAAAGGATCATACACCATGATCAAGTGGGATTTATCCCTGGGATGCAAGGATTCTTCAATATATGCAAATCAATCAATGTGATACATCATATTAGCAAATTAAAGAATAAAAACCATATGATCATTTTGATAGATGCAGAAAAAGCTTTTGACAAAATTCAACACCAATTTATGATAAAAAACTTTCCAGAAAGTGGGCATAGAGGGAACCTACCTCAACATAATAAAGGACATATATGACAAACCCACAGCAAACATCATTCTCAATAGTGAAAAACTGAAAGCATTCCCTCTAAGATCAGGAAAAAGACAAGGATGTCCACTCTCATCATTATTCAACATAGTTTTGGAAGTCCTAGTCATGGCAATCAGAGAAGAAAAAGAAAGAAAAAATATAAATTGGAAAAGAAGAAGTAAAACTGTCACTGTTTGCAGATAACATGATACTATACACAGAAAATCCTAAAGATGCTACCAGAAAACTACTAGAACTAATCAATGAATTTGGCAAGGTTGCAGGATACAAAATTAATGCACAGAAATCTCTTGCATTCCTATACTCTAACAATGAAAGATCAGAAAGAGAAATTAAGGAAACAATCCCATTCACAACTGCAACAAAAAGAATAAAATATCTAAGAATAAACCTACCTAAGGAGGCAAAAGACCTGTACTCAGAAAACTATAAGACACTGATGAAACAAATCAAAGCTGACACAAACAGATGGAGAGATATACCATGTTCCTGACTGGAAGAATCAATATTGCGAAAATGACTATACTACCCAAAGCAATCTACAGGTTCAATGCAATCCCGATCAAATTACCAATGGCACTTTTCACAGAATTAAAACAAAAAAATTTTACAATTTCGGTGGAAACACAAAAGACTCCAAATAGCCAAATCAATCTTGAGAAAGAAAACTGGAGCTGGAGGAATCAGGCTCCCTGTCTTCAGACTATACTACAAAGCTACAGTAATCAAGACAGTATCGTACTGGCACAAAAACAGAAATATAGATCAATGGTACAGGATAGAAAGTCCAGAGATAAACCCATGCACCTAGGATCACCTAATCTACGACAAAGGAGGCAAGAATATACGATGGAGAAAAGACAGTCTCTTCAATAAGTGGTGCTGGGAAAACTGGACAGCTACATGTAAAAGAATGAAATTAGAACACCACCTAACACCATATACAAAAATAAACTCAAAATGGATTAAAGAACTAAATGTAAGACAGGACACTATAAAACTCTTAGAGGAAACATAGGAAAAACACTCTTTGACATAAATCACAGCAAGATCTTTTTTGACCCACCTCCTAGAGTAATGGAAATAAAAATAAGCAAATGGGACCTAAGTAAACTTAAAAACTTTTGCACAACAAAGGAAACTATAAACAAGACGAAAAGACAACTCTCAGAATGGGAGAAAATATTTGCAAACCAAGCAACAGACAAAGGATTAATCTCCAATATATACAAGCAGCTCATGCAGCTCAATATCAAAGAAACAAATAACCAAATAACCCAATCCAAAAATGGGCAGAAGACCTAAATAGACATTTCTCCAAAGAAGATATACAGATTGCCAACAAACATGTGAAAGCATGCTCAACATCATTAATCATTAGAGAAATGCAAATCAAAACTACAATGAGGTATCACCTCACACCGGTCAGAATGGCCATCATCAAAAAATCTACAAACAATAAATGCTGCAGAGGGTGTGGAGAAAAGGGAACCTTCTTGCACTGTTGGTGGGAATGTAAATTGATATAGCCACTGTGGAGAATAGTATGGATGTTCCTTAGAATACTAAAAATAGAACTACCACATGACCCAGCAATCCCACTACTGGGAATATATCCTGAGAAAACTATAATTCAAAAAGTCACATGTCCCTGGTCCAGGAAGATCCCACATGCTGGGGAGCAACTAAGCCCATGTGCCGCAACTACTGAGCCTGTGCTCTAGAGCCCATGAGCCACAACTACTGAGCCCACATGCTGCAACTACTAAAGCCCTTATGCCTAGAGCCTGTGCTCTACAACAAGAGAAGCCACAGCAATGAGAAGCCTGTGCACCACAAAGAAGAGTAGCCCCCACTAGCCACAACTAGGGAAAGCCCGTGTGCAGCAACAAAGACCCAACACACCCAGAAATAAAAATAAATAAATGAATAAATTTATTTTTTAGGGCTTCCCTGGTGGCGCAGTGGTTGAGAGTATGCCTGCCGACGCAGGAGACACTGGTTTGTGCCCCGGTCTGGGAGGATCCCACATGCCGCGGAGCGGCTGGGCCCATGAGCCATGGCCGCTGAGCCTGCATGTCCGGAGCCTGTGCTCCACAATGGGAGAGGCCACAACAGTGAGAGGCCCGCGTATCACAAAAAAAAAAAAAAAAATTATTTTTTAAAAAAAGTCACATGTACCCCAATGTTCATTGCAGCACTATTTATAATAGCCAGGACATGGAAGCAACCTAAATGTCCATTGACAGATGAATGAATAAAGAAGATGTAGTACATGCTTACAATGGAATATTACTTAGCCATAAAAAGGAATGAAACTGGGTTGTTTGTAGTGTTGTGAATGGACCTAGAGTCTGTCATACAGAGTGAAGTAAGTCAGAAAAACAAATATCATATATAAATGCATGTACATGTAATCTAGAAAAATGGTACAGATGAACATATTTGCAGGGCATGAGTAGAAACACAGATGTAGAGAACGGATGTGTGAACACAGGTGGGGAAGAGGAGGGTGGGATGAATTGGGAGACTAGGTTTGATCTAAATACATTACCATGTGTAAAACAGATAGCTAGTGGGAACCTGCTGTATAGCACAGGGAGTTCAGCTTGGTGCTCTTTGATGAGCTAGATGGGTGGAATAGGGGGGAGGTCCAAGAGGGAGGGGATATATGTATACATATAGCTGGTTCACTTCATTGTACAGCAGAAACTAACCCAACATTGTAAAGCAATTATACTCCAATAAAAAAATAAAATAAAATAAAATAAAAACAACAACAACAAAACCCCACAAAATGTGGTGGAGAGGCGTAAAAATGTAGATCTTTTATAAAGTGTTTGAACTTAAATGACTATCAGTTTAAAACAAGTAGACATAGTTATAGGTCTTCATACATGAACCCCATGATAACCACAAATCAAAAACCTACAATAGATACACAAAAACTAGAGAGAAAGGAAAACAAGCAAACCAATAAGGAAAATCATCAAACCACAAGGGAAGGAACTATAAAAGGAAGAAAAAAACAGAGAAGAACTACAAAAGAACTAGAAAACAAGTAACAAAGTGGCAATAAGTACACACCTATCAATGATCACTTTAAATGTCAATGGACTAAATGCTTCAATCAAAAGACATAGGTGAATGATTGAATAAAAACAGACCCATCAATATGCTGCCTACAAGAAAACCACTTCAGAGCTAAAAGACACACAGAAACTGAAAGTGAGTGGATGGAAAAAAGATATTTCCTGCAAATGGAAATGGAAAGAAAACTGTGGTAGCAATAGTCATATCAAAAAGTAGTCATTAAACAATGTCTATAACCAAAGACAAAGAAGGGTATTATATAATGATAAAGGGATCAATACAAGAAGAGAATATAATGTTCATTAACATATGTGAACCTAATATAGGAGCACCTATATATATGAAGCAAATATTAACAGACAAAAAAGGAAGAAATTGACAGTAACACAATAATAGTAGGAGACTTTAACAACCCACTTACATGAATGGACTAATCATCCAGACAGAAAGTCAATACGGAAACAGTGGTCTTAAATGACACATTAGACCAGTTGGGACTTAACAGATATCTACAGGAAATTCCATTTTAAAAAAAGCAGAATATGCATTCTTTTCACGTGCATATGGAATGTTTTCCAGAATAGGTCACATGCTGATCACAAAACAAGTCTCAACAAACTTAAGAGGATAGAAATTTTATCAAGCATTTTTTCAAACCACAACAGTATGAAACTAGAAATCAATTACACAAACAAAAATGGGAAAAGCAGAAACACATGGAGACTAAACCATATGCTACTATAAAACCAATGAGGCAATGTAGAAATCAAAGAATAAATCAGAATATATCTCTAGACAACTGAAAATGGAAATGCAACTTTCCAAAATCTATGGGATGCAGAAAAAGCAGTTTTAAGAGGGATGGCGATACAGGCCTACCTCAAGAAACAAGAAAAAAATCTGAAACAATCTAACCTATCACCTAAAAGAATTAGTAAAAGAAGAACAAACAAAGCCAGTCAGCAGAAGGAAGGATATAAAAAAGATCAAGAAGGAAATAAATAAAATAGAGACAGAATAGAAAAGATCAATGAAACCAAGAGCTAAATTTTTGAAAAGATAAACAAAATTGATAAGCATTTAGTCAGGCTCATTAAGGAAAAAAAAAAGACAGAAGACCCAAGTAAACAAATTAAGAAGTGAGAGAGGAGAAATTACAAATGATATGACAGATACAAAAAAATCATAAGAGCATACTATGAACAGTATGCCAATGAATATGCCAACGAATTGGACAACTTAGAAGAACTGGATAAATTTCTAGAAACATATACTCTTCCAATACTGAATCAGGCATAAACAGATAATCTGAACAGACAAATCACTAATAGTGAAATTAAATTACTAATTAAAAACTCCCAGCAAATAGAAGTCCAGGACCAGATGGCTTCACAGGGGAATTCTACCACACATGTAAAGAAGAGCTATCCTTCTCAAACTATTCCAAAAAATTGAAGACAAGGGACCACTCCCAAGTCATTCTATGAGGCCACCATTACCCTGACACCAAAAGTAGACAAAGACACTACCAAAAAAAAAATTACAGGCCAATATCTCTGGTAAATATAGATGCAAAAATTCTTAATGAAATATTAGCAAACTGAATTCAACAATATATAAAAAGGATCATACACCACGATCAAGTGGGATTTATTCCAGGGATTCAAGTATAGTTCAATACCCCCAAATCAATCAATATGATATACCATATTAATAAATGAAAGGATTAAAAATCACATGATCATTTCAATAGATGCAGAAAAAGCATTTGACAAAATTCAACATCCATTCATGATAAAAACTCTCACCAGAGAATACCCTGGCAGTCCAGCGGTTAGGACTCTGTGCTTTCACTGCCAGAGGTATGGGTTCAATCCCTGGTTGGGGAACTAAGATCCCACAAGCTGTGCAGCACAGCCAAAAAAAAAAAAAAAGTCTCACTAAAGTGTGTATAAAGGGAACATAACATAATAATAAAGGCCCTTTATGATAAACCCACAGCTAATATCATACTCCATGGTAAAAAGCAGAAAGCTTTTCCTCTAAAATCAGGAACAAAACAAGAATGTCCACTCTCACTACTTGTATTTAACACAGTATTGGAAGTCCTAGCCAGAGAAATCAGACAAGTTAAAGAATAAAGGGCATCTAAATTGGAAGGGAAGAAGTAAAACTGTCACTATTTGCAGATGACATGATACTATTTATAGAAAAACCTAAAGTCTCCACCAAAAAACTATTAGAACTAATAAATGAATTCAATAAAGTTACAGGATAAAAGATTAATACACAGAAATCTGTTGCTTTTCTATACACTAATAGTAAACTATCAGAAAGAGAAAGCAAGAAAACAATTGTATTTAAAATTGTATCAAAAAGAAAATGCTTAGGAATAAAATTCAGCAAGGAGTTGAAAGACATTTACTCTGAAAACTATAAAACACTGATGAAGGAAATTGAAGATAATACAAAGGACTGGAAAGATATCCTGTGTTCATGGATTAGAAGAAATAATATTGTTAAAATGTCCATACTACCCAAAGCAATCTACAGACTGAATGCAATCCCTATCAAAATACCCATGACATGTTTCATAGAACTGAAACAAATAATCTTAAAATTTATATGGAACCACATAAGACCCCCAATTAGCCAAAGCAACCTTGAGAAAAAAGAGCAAAGCTGGAGGTATCATGCTCCCTGACTTCAGACTATACTACAAAGCTATAGTACCCAAAACAGTATGGCACTGGCACAAAAACAGACACATAGATCAATGGAACAATAAAAAGCCCAGAAATTAACTCACACTCTTATGATCAATTAATCTATGACAAAGGAGGCAAAAATATACAATGTGGAAAAGACAGTCTCTTCAATAAGCTTTGCTGAGAATACTGACAGTTCATGTAAAAGAATGAAATTAGAACATCTTCTCACTCAATATACAAAAATAAAGTCAAAATGAATTAAAGACCTAACTGAAGACCAGAGTCCATAAAAGTCCTAAAACAAAACACAGGCAAACACTCTTTGACATAAATCATAGCAATATTTTCTTGGATCTTTCTCCTCAGGCAAAGGAAACAGAAGCAAAAATAAACAAATGGGAGGTAATTAAACTTAAAAGCTTTCACACAGCAAAGGAAACCACTGACAAAACAAAAAGACAATGAACGACAGAAAATATTTGCAAAGGATATGACTGATAAGGGGTTAATATCCAAAATATATAAACAGCACATACAACTCAATATCAAAAAAAGCAAACAACTCAATTAAGAGATGGACAGAAGAACTGAATAGACATTTTTCCAAAGAAGACATACAGGTGACCAATGGAAAATGAAAAGATGCTCAACATCGCTAATCATCAGAGAAATGCAAATCAAAACCACAATGAGATATCATCTCACTCTTGTTAGAATGGCTATCATCAAAAAGACCACAAATAACAAACACTGGTGTGAATGTGGAGAAAAGGCAACCTTTGTACACTGTTGGTGGGAATGTAAATTGGTGCAGCCACTACGGAAAGCGGTATGGAGTTTCTTCAAAAAATTAAAAATTGAACTACCATATGATCCAGCAATTCCATTCCTGGGTATATATCCTAAAAAAATGAAAATGATAATTCAAAAAGATACACGCACCCCAATGTTCATAGTAGCAGTATTTAAAATAGCCAAGATATGGAGGCAATCTAAGTGATCATCAACAGACGAATTGATAAAGATGTGGTGTATATATACAGTCACACACACACACAAGGGAATATTATTCAGCCACAAAGAATGAAATTTTGTCATTTGCATCAACATGGATAGACCTAGAGAATATTATGCTTAGTGAAAAAAGTCAGAAAGACAAATACTGTATGTTATCACTTATATGTAGAATTAAAAAATAAAACAAACAAATGAATATAAGAAACTGACTCACAGATATGTAGAACAAACTAGTGGTTACCAGTGGGGAGAGGGAAATGGGGAGGGGCAAGATAGGGGTAGGGATTAAAGAGGTACAAACTACTAGGTATAAAACAAATAAGATACAAGGATGTGATTACAGCACAGGGAATATAGCCAATATTTTATAATAACTTTAAGAGGAGTATAATCTATAAAAATATTGAATCACTATGTTGTACACCTGAAACTAATATAATATTGTAAATCAACTCTACTTCAATAAAAAAAGAAAGAAAAAATTTTCAAACTTAAATAAATGTTAATAAACACAAGACTATTGTACAACCAAAGTTTTACCACGGTCAACTGGAAGAGAGAAACCTACAAAGGGAAAAGAAAAAACTACTTGTAAACCCCATCTCCACCCTCCAAGCAACTGTCTGCATTAGAGTACTTTTTTAAGAATTAGAAATAATAGTTTTAAATTATAGTACATTGCTTGACATTCACCAACTGGTAATTATTATCTGTGTTATTATTAGCTTAAGTCCCAAAAGCCTATTCATTCATTCATTGTCGCTCATTGAACATATATTTGTTGAGAGGTGATACTGAAATTAAACAGAAAAAATCTTTCTCAAGAAACTTATTCTTAGGAAAAAAAAAAAAAAAGGAGGCAAAAAATCAGACTTTCCTCAGATTGGACAAGCAATATAAGAAAGCCCATCCATAACTGCTAAATCAGGCAGTTTGGATGGAAAATAGTTTGGGCAATAATAGAAGAAAAAGCCTTATATTTAGTTTAATATTTAAAAATTATAACCATACCATCCACAATTCTTAACTATAAATAAACATTTCACAAAACCACTTATGATCACCATTAACACTACTTAAAGAAAAGGATTTCACCCCGAAGTTGAAATGTAATCACAAGGCCCTAAATTTTGGAGTTTCCATCCTGTAGTCAGGCCATTTTATTTTCCTAACCCAGAGCTGGGAGGGAATGCATGTTTGGTGGGGATAGTGAGGAAGAAAATGTTATGAGACACACGGGAACACTGGAGGAGCTGAGGCCCTAGTGGAGTACCACAGTTAGAGACTGGGTGGGGAAGGAAGGTCTGGATAGCCAGAGATGGGCATGAGGCACCGACCTCCTAATGTACCTCCTAATGTCCCACTGGACCTATGCGGGAGGACACCCGAATATGGGAGGATACCTGGATGCAGTAGGGAGGTGAGCCCTAAATGCAGGAAGGGTGCTCCACAACTAAGATTCTGCTGAAAGCACAGCCTGCCTCCTGTATCTATTCCCAGAATTCTATTCCAGAAGTCCTCCCTCCCTAACTCACTGCCAGGAGCCTGGGAGCCATTCCTGACTTTCTCTCACCCTCACTCAACATCCTGTGTCATCCGCCACGTCCCTAGCTCAGGATGCCGTCATCTGTCATCCGATCATTTTCACTGCTTCCCACCTGTCCCTGCCTCTGACTTGCCCCTTCTGGGCCCTTTGTCACCTCCAGCTTATGACTATCCAAAATAAATCTGATCCACGTACCGCTAGTATAATGTTCACTCCCCTTAGCAGAGCACAAAATCCCACTCTTTGGCCCTGAGGGCTCACAGCTGCCACCAGGAGATTCTTCTGCACTGTGGTGAAAAATTGGTAGTTTAATTGATGAAATGGTGAGAGTGGTGTTTCTGAGACTCATCCAAAGAAGATAGTTTAAAAGTAGGATACAGTTTTCCTAGAGAAAGATGCTTTTAAGTAAATCATATACAATTAATATCTGTATATCTTTCCTTCAGTAATTCATTCAAGTATGTAGTTCTTCCTGAATTCCACTCCTGAAACAAAATCTAGCACTTACCATTAGCTGAGATATGAGAAACATCTTTACTTTCATCCAATTTGTATAACAAGCATCCCATACTGAGTAATGTGTCATAATAATTCTTTCTTCGTATGATATGCAGCAGTATTTTCCATACATTTTCCAATACTATTTCCTGACAAAGAATGAAATTTAATTTCATGCCATTTTTCCTTTGAATTATTTCAAATATTTATATTTCAGCAGGAAGCATATGCTTTTCCCTCATAGTATGTAGCTTTTTGTCTTTCGACATTACAAGCAAGAAACTTCTAAATGACTTCTAAAATTATATCAGTGAGTTTGGTGAAATGTTATAATGGCCTGAGGTTTGCATGACTTTAAACATCATTGAAATGGTTGCTTCATGTTTCTGTTTTCAAAGTTCTTGCTAATCAAGCTGGCCTCATTCTATTGTTTATATTTCAAGGCACACTATATATTTGGGCAAAGCTCATTATTAATAATAAATTCATTTTTCAAAAATTGTTGATGATGTCATATCATATGGCCAACTGTTTGTCAGAACTGATTAGATCATCATTATTTTTGCCTTGTAAATGTGGCCAATGTAAAGCTTGTGGTGCTAGAGCTCTCTCGTTTTCTTACTGTTCACTTGTACTTGCTTTGTTAATATTGCCTTGAAAAACCATGGCTTCTTTACAACAATATTTTTATAATTTGTCTCAAATTCTAAGCCTCATTTCCTGTGCTCAGAAATTTTATATTGAGGGGTAAAATTTGTCAGTGTCTTTTATCCTAGGTCAAAGATGCATTCCTAGGTTATTCTTCTCATACCTCAGCCAAAGGTACACTACATTTGCAATCCCGCAAGATTGAAATGATTAATACCTGTACTTCCTACAGGCTGATTTGTCATAAGAACCTGGAAAGGCACTTTATCTAATGTTAATTGTCCTTCTGCACTTTGCAAGAGGAGGTTTCAAATAGCCCACCCAAACTAGAGCAGAGCTTTTGGAATTCCACACGATTCCTGTCACAGCCCAGCTGGTATACACATCCAGCCACAACCAAAGCCCAGACAGAGGTAATATTTTAAGATTTTAAAGCTCCCTTTATTTCAACGTCTGACCTAATTATGCAATGCCCTGGGCTTTTCTTCACTCCAATGTGTATCCTACCTTCATTAGCCTGAGAGAATATGTTAAGACAACTGTAAAAGTGGTACAATCTCAACTTTCCCCAGAGGGCTTTCCTGCCTCAAGGTCATTACCAAGGTCTACAAAAGAAGCTCCTTGTTCATCCAACACATAGCTTAGGCACTTGGCAGGGCAGGGCGAGTCCTGGCTGGAAATCTATAAAGACAAATGAGTGGTCAGTGACTTTCAAACTTTAGTGTGCCTCAAAATCATCTGGACAGCTTGTTCCAACACAGATTGCTGGGCCCCAAGCCCAGAATTTCAGTTTCAGTGAGTCTGAGGTGAGGCCTGAGAATTTGCATTTTTAACAAGTTTTCAGGTGATGCTGCTGCTGCTGGTCTGTAGACCATATTTTGAGAGCCACCCTGGACTAAGATAAAGGATAACCGCGTATTTTTCCTGCATCATCTGCCTAATTATTTCGTCCTGGAAATGCCATCTCTTATCTAATAGCCTTGTGGAGATCATCAAAGCCCAAAGCTCATGAATGTATTTTTATGCTCCAGGATCTTCATATGATATTTAGCAACATAAATTTGAAAATGGTGAATGTCTGGGAACTCCCTAGTCTGTAGGACAATCTATCTCCCCGTGCTTTATATAGGCACAGGGAACGAAGGACAATCAGTTCCACAATGACATCTTCTGACAGATTTACACACATAGCAATTAAGATTTGAAATGGTATCATCAAACATGTAAAAGTACTGAGTATTCTTTCACCAGTTTTGAGTTTTTGTTTGTTTGTTTAGCACCCAATTCTGCAGGGGAAAACAGAAATGAATAAGACGTGGTCCTTTGTACAGAGACCTGAAAATTTACTGGAAGAAATAAGATGTATAGGATGTAGGTTATTGCAAGGAGTGGAGTGAAGACCAAGAACAGAGAGCACTAGACTTGGAAGCAAGAGACCCCATGTCTATTGAAGCCTCACTACTGACTTTTTGTGTGATGGTGGGGCAGAACCCTTTGACTCTGTGTGATGACAGACTCTCACACCTGTGTTTTGTAATTATGCAAACCACAGAAATGATACCTCCTGGGACCATGATTCTCTGGGAACAGTTTTGTCCCTAAAAGCTAATCCCCAGGGATGGGAGCTAATCCTGGGACAGATAAAGCTAAGATATCAGGACCCCGTGTACTTTTACACATGTATAGAGCCCCTCTGCTACAGTGACTGTCTACCGAGAGTAACCCAGTGCAGCAGCCGACTGCAGAGAGGAAAGTAGCAACTACAACCAGCTGGTACTGAAGAAAATGATTTTTTGAGAATTTACCTATCATGTGCCTGGCACTATTTTCAGTTAAATGTATTCATTCATTTAACCTACATAACAACCCCATGAGGAGCCACCATTATCCTTCTGGCCTAGAATGCTTTCCCCCCAACACCCACATGGCTCACTTCCTCAACTCTTTGAAGTCTTTGCTCAAATATTCCTCCTTTTGGTAGGTCTACCCTAATTGCTCTCTTTCAAATGTAACATCAACTTCCCCATCAAAAAAATCACTATCCACTTTACCCTCCTCTACTTTTTTTTCCAGCACATTTATCACATTCTAACATACTATATATAATTTACTTACATTTATCATTTACTATCTTCCCCTATTAAATGTAGGTGGCAGATTTACTAAGCAAGGGAACTTATATACAAGTCTTGTCTTATAGATTTCCACATCTGCCTGCTAGAACCTTAGAAGTTTATATAGGGCTTCCCTGGTGGTGCAGTGGTTGAGAATCCACCTGCCAATGCAGGGGACACGGGTTCAAGCCCTGGTCTGGGAGGATCCCACAGGTCGCGGAGCAACTGGGTGAGCCACAACTACTGAGCCTGCGCATCTGGAGCCTGTGCTCCACA
This sequence comes from Aethalodelphis obliquidens, assembly GCF_003676395.1. Lineage (NCBI taxonomy): Eukaryota > Metazoa > Chordata > Mammalia > Artiodactyla > Delphinidae > Aethalodelphis > Aethalodelphis obliquidens. The sequence continues at coordinate 7,428,648 of NW_020837999.1, read as the reverse complement.
ACAAGAGAGGCCGCGACAGTGAGAGGCCCGCTCACCGCAATGAAGAGTGGCCCCCACTCGCCGCAACTAGAGAAAGCCCTCGCACGAAGAAACGAAGACCCAACACAGCCAAAAATAAATTAATTAATTAATTAAAAAAAAAGTTTATATAGATGCTTTAATGGGGTTCAGCCACATACACAGTCCAGATGGTCTTAACAACACCTTACATTTTTAAGACTGCATCTTTGAAACAGCTCCACCTATAGGACGGTGTGGGTGGAATATATATTCCAAGGACAGGGCAGCGGGTAAGGAGCCTTCAATTGCCCAGGTCTAGCTCTAGGGTCAACTGGCAGTGATGTCCTCTCAACGATCTCCTCCTATACAAGGATCTTTGTTTTGTTCACTGATGTATCACAAGTACCCAGAACAGAAAGAGGCAAACTTTTCTATAAAGTATCAGAGAGCAAACATCTTGGCTTTGTGGACCATATGGTCTCTGTTGCAACTATTTAACTCTGCCCTCATAATTCGAAAGCAGCTACAGATAATACATAAGCAAACAGGTGTGGCTGGGACCAATAACACTTTACCTATGGATATTGAAACTTGAATTTAATATAATCTTCACATACAGAATATTCTTCTTTTTATTTTTTTTCAACCACTTAAACAGGTGAAAAACATTCTTAGTTCACAGGCCATACAAAAACAGGCGGTAGGCTGGATTTGGCCATGCGTCAGTTTGAAAACCACTGACCTAGAACATTGTTAGGGTTCGAATGGAAGCTTTTATGCTAAAATACTCAAGGGTATTTTAAAGTGCTATATTATTTTATGTATATTAAGCATTACTTATACAATCATGTTTACGTTGTTATTGTGTTTGCCAAGTGCCTTGTCAGAGTCAGTGCAGAGGAAAATTTAACTTTATCCACCATGAACTGTGATATGTATAAATTAGTGAGACTGGAATAAGGACATTCTCCATAAAAATAGTAGATGGTAAACAATTCTGGCCCCAAACATCTCATCCAACTCACATCGTACCTTATCAATAAAACCAAGTTCTACTGTTTAAAAAGCAGGGACTTCCCTGGTGGTCCAGTGGTTAGGACTCGGCGCTTTCACTGCTGTGAGCCCAGGTTCAATCCCTGGTTGGGGAACTAAGATCTTGTAAGCCACATAGCATAGCCAAAAAAAAAAAAAAAGTTTAAATTAAAAACTTAAAAAAAAAAGCAACTGACAGTATTGGAAACTAAACCAGTTATGATGATGTGTGCATTTCTGACTGACTCATACTGAGAAAAGATAGAGTTAGCTAATCTCAATGGTGTAGAAAAGGCTTAATGGAGCAAAGATGTGTATTATTGCACCTAGAGGATTAACTTAATGTATTTTTGACCTGTGGACCCCATGAATTAGAGAGCTTTGCTACAGAGGTGGGGCCAGTTCAATTCCCACACTGACTGGTTAGTTCAGGGCTTATAGACACATCCTGCCCTCTTAAGACTAAAGTAGACATTTCTCAATCCCGCCTGGCACACAAAAAGGAAGCAGGGCCTTGGCATATAATAGGTACTCAGGAAATATTTGAATGAATGGATGAATATATGGATAGCTTTGAAATATTAGGGGAAAAAACACACTTTCTAGTAAATAAGCCATCAGCAAATATTATTTACTCTGTTCTAGTCTTATCTGCCATGGGAAAAATAAGAAATATTAGCCACTCCCAGGGATGCAAGGATTCTTCGACATATGCAAATCAATCAATGTGATATACCATATTAACAAACAGAAGAATAAAATCCACATGATCATCTCAATTGATGCAGAAAAAGCTTTCAACAAAATTCAACACCCATTTATGATAAAAACTCTCCAGAAGGTGGGCACAGAGGGAACCTACCTCAACATAATAAAGGCCATATGTGACAAACCCACAGCTAACATCATTCTCAATGATGAAAAACTGAAAGCATTTCCTCTAAGATCAGGAACAAGACAAGGTTGTCCACTATCGCCATTATTATTCAACATAGTCTTGGAAGTCCTCACCACAGCAATCAGAGAAGAAAAAGAAATAAAAGGAATCCAAATTGGAAAAGACGAAGTAAAACTGTCACTGTTTTCAGATCACATAATACTATACATAGAAAATCCTAAAGATGTCACCAGAAAACTACTACAGCTAATCAACGAATTTAGTAAAGTCACAGGATACAAAATTAATACACAGATATCTCTTGCATTCCTATACAGTAACAATGAAAGATCAGAAAGAGAAATTAAGGAAACAATCCCATTTACCACTGCAACAAAAAGAACAGAATACCTAGGAATAAACCTACCTAAGGAGGCAAAAGACCTGCATGCAGAAAACCATAAGACACTGATGAAACAAATCAAAGACAACACAAACAGATGGAGAGATATATAATATTCTTGGATTGGAAGAATTAATATTATCAAGATGACTATTCTACACAAAGCAATCTACAGATTCAATGCAATTCCTATCAAAGTACAAATGGCATTTTTCACAGAACTAGAACAGAAAATTTTACAGTGTATATGGACACCCAAAAGACCCTGAATAGCTAAAGCAATCTTGAGAAAGAAAAATGGAGCTGCAGGAATCAGACTCCCTGTCTTCAGACTATACTACAAAGCTACAGTAATCAAGACAGTATCGTACTGGCACAAAAACAGAAATATAGATCAATGGTACAGGATAGAAAGTCCAGAGATAAACCCACGCACCTATGATCACCTAATCTATGATAAAGGAGGCAAGAATATACGATGGAGAAAAGACAGTCTCTTCAATAAGCGGTGCTGGGAAAACTGGACAGCTACGTGTAAAAGAATGAAATTAGAACACCACCTAACACCATATACAAAAATAAACTCAAAGGATTAAAGAACTAAATGTAAGACAGGACACTATAAAACTCTTAGAGAAAAAAAAAAAAAAAAAAAAAACTCTTAGAGGAAAACATAGGAAAAACACTCTTTGACATAAATCACAGCAAGATCTTTTTTGACCCACTTCCTAGAGTAATGGAAATAAAAACAACAATAAGCAAATGGGACCTAATTAAACCTAAAAGTTTTTGCACAGCAAAGGAAACCATAAATAAGACAAAAAGACAACTCTCAGAATGGGAGAAAATATCTGCAAACAAATCAATGGAGAAAGGATTAATCTCCAAAATATACAAACAGCTCAAGGAACTCAATATCAAAAAAACAAACAACCCAATCAAAAAATGATCAGGAGACCTAAACAGACATTTCTCCAAAGAAGACATACAGATGGCCAACAAACACATGAAAAGCTTCTCAGCATCACTAATTATTAGAAAAATGCAAATCAAAACTACAATGAGGTATCACCTCACACCAGTTAGAATGGGCATCATCAGAAAATCTACAAACAACAAATGCTGGAGAGGGTGTGGAGAAAAGGGAACCCTCTTGTGCTCTTGGTGGGAATGTAAACTGATACAGCCACTATGGAAAACAGTATGGAGGTTCCTTAAAAAACTAAAAATAGAAGTACAATATGACCCAGCAATCCCACTACTGGGCATATACCCAGAGAAAAACATAATTCAAAAAAACACATGCAACCCAATGTTCATTGCAGCACTATTTACAAGAGCCAGGACATGGAAGCAACCTAAATGTCCATCCATCACCAGAGGAATGGATAAAGAAGATGTGGTACATATATACAATGGAATATTACTCAGCCATAAAAAGGAATGAAATTGGGTTGTTTGTAGAGTTGTGGATGGACCTAGAGACTGTCATACAGAGTGAAGTAAGTCAGAGAGAAAAACAAATATCAGATATTAATGCATATATGTGGAATCTAGAAAAACGGTATACATGATCTTATTGGCAAAGCAGAAATACAGACACAGACGTAGAGAACAAACATATGGACACCCATGGGGGGAAAGGCGGGGTGGGGTGAATTGGGAGATTGGAATTGACATATATACACTATTGATAATATGTATATATAGATAACTAATGAGAACCTACTGTATAGCTCAGAGAACTCTACTCAATGACCTAAATGGGAAGGAAATCCAAAAAAGAGGGGATATATATATATACGTATAGCTGATTCACCTTGCTGTACAGTAGAAACTAACACAACATTGTAAAGCAACTACACTCCAGTAAAAATTAATTTAAAATAAAAAGAAATATAAGCTGCAATGTTCAACCACTTACTCATTCACTAATTTCACAACCATTTACTGAATAGATGCTATGTTCAGAAACTCTTCCAAGAACTGGGCCTACAAAGCTAACCAAGACAGAGAAGGCTGAATCCTAGGCACTTTTCATGGGCTCTAGGCACTTCTGCCTTCATGGGTCCCTTCCTCCATTAAAAAAATAATAAAAGTTTTATTTTGCATTAATATAAACACATACATACTCAGGCTGGATTATTATATTCATCATTATTATTATATTCATTATTTCTTCTGAATTTAAAAGAAATTAAAACTACAACATCGTGGTGGGCCCCGAAAGTACCGTGTCTACTGTGCCTTATACAGAAGTCAGCTGCACTACAGCCTCTGCTTTCCTGCCTTCTCTCCTGAAAATTATTCAGGGGCTGAGCACGATAGGTGGGTGGGATTCCAGGTGTGAGAGGGTGTGAGAGTCTTGAAGGGTATTTCTGGAGAGCTTCCACGTGGGGGGCCTGTGGTGATGGGGTGAGGAAGGCATCTGTGTGAAGGGACTGTGACAGCAGTGAGAGGTATTAGGATCTGAGAAGAGCGAGGAGGGAATCTAATTGCGGGTTGGCATTACCATAATGATGGCAAGGCAGGATAGCCGAGCAGAAGTGCACGAGGAGGGTGGCCTCACTGCTCAGTGCAGGCTATCCAAGCCCGAGTGGAGTAAGGCAGATGTCTACACAAGGCAGCAAAGGTGGTGGTGGTGGCCCATTAAGAAGCTACTGGGAGTGAGGAGGGCCTCTGGGAAGGATAGGGAAGCAGAAGCAACAGCCTGGGGTGGGGGCTAAGCAGGATGCAGAGGATATTAGCACAGTCCGGTGTGGAATGTCAGAGCCTGAACAAGGTGGATCAAGGTAAGCACTGCCAACTTGGGACAATGTGATAACAGATTTGATAAATAATGATGATAACAGATTAGAACCCAATAAATAAAATAGGAATCCATGAGGCCATACTGATATAAATGAATAAATTCATTAATTGATTAATAAGGAGAAGAGAAAGCTTTTCCTTACAGCAGAATGCCAATTGATAAATGTAGAATGAATTAAGAATGAATTAATGAATCAATGTAGAAGTTAAATTAGAAAATCATGATCTTGGGCTTCCCTGGTGGCACAGTGGTTAAGAATCTGCCTGCCAGTTCAGGGGACACAGGTTCAATCCCTGGTCCGGGAAGATCGCACATGCCGCGGAGCAACTAAGCCCGTGTGCCGTGACTACTGAGCCTGCGGTCTAGAGCCCGAGAGCCACAACAAGAAAAGCCACCGCAACGAGAAGCCCGTGCACCGCAAGGAGGAGTAGCCCCTGCTCGCCGCGACTAGAGAAAGCCCGTGTGCAGCAACGAAGACCCAACACAGCCATAAATAAATAGATAGATAGATAAATAAATACATTTAAAAAAAAGAAGAAAATCACAATCTGGCAATCATCATCATAATATTGATTCAGACAAGAATAATCAATGGATTCTAAAATGGATGGGTGAACATTTGATGCAGAATGAGATATTCAAATACTACGAAAATACCTCCCACAAAATACTAATTATAAAGGGGAAAAGAATACTTTTACAATGAGGAAACCTGATCAAAGTGAACCTCACCACTGATAAAACAAATTAGAATCGTGCACCACCTATTGGAGGCAATGAGAAGACCATCACTGCTGTGATGTTCTTGCCAAAAATAAATTTTTTTAAAGCGTGACCTAAATCTAATTATGAGGAAATATCAGACAAATTCAAATTGAGGTACATTCCACAGAAATATCTGCCCTGCGATATAATTAACTGTGAGGGCCCTGAAAATTGAGGGAAGATTGAGAAACTCCCCTACTTCGAATAAGACTAAAGGAGAGGTGACAACTAAATGCAATATGCAACCCTGGACTTGTGGGTGAAACTTACTGTGTCTGCAGATTATATGGTAATAATGTATCAGTGTTATTTTCCTGATTTTGATGGTTGTACTACTGTTATGTAGTAGGATGTACCTGTGAGGGACACACTAAAATACTGGCAGGGGGTGGGTGACAGGGTAATGATGCCAGCAACGTCTCCTTCAGTGGTTCGGGAAAAAAGGTTATTATACTATTCTTGCAACTTTTCTTTGAGTCTGAAATTATTTCAAAATAAGAAGACAAAATTAAATTAAAAATCTTCCAACATTTACAGGTAAAGCCAAGGACTACAGAATTTGTAACTGAACTACTGTGTATTCCCTGAACAACATTTGCTTTTACTGATTTATAATATTTTAAATCAAGTATTTTTTTCTGATATAAAAATATGGCTCCCACATGCAAAACTAATCTACAGTATGAGAAGTGAGGACTTTGGTTACCCTGGTGGGAGGATAATGGGGAAATAGTGATAGAAGAAAGTGGTGAGGAGTTTCTGCAGTTCTAGTATTGTTTCCAGATCTGGGTGCTGGCTGTATATCCTTTATGTATCCCCTCACCCTGTACACTTTAGATTTCTGCTCTTTTCTTTATACGTGCTATACTTCAATAAATTCTAATTTAAATGAAAAAAGACATAATCCTTAATTTTTAAAAATCCATAATCCATCATATACTCCAGATGATGACAATTTTGTCAGAGTTGCATATCTAAAACTCACAAATCAACAATGAACCATAAAACTAACCTAAGAAGCTCTAAATTGGTGGTTAAACAAAAATTCAAGGGAGAAGGTCGCTGGGGCCAAGAATAGTCAAAAAATACACTCACCAGTTGTCCATGTCATCTTCTCATGCAAAAGTGGAAGATGGATATCAAGATCCAATTTTACTACCCACTGTTACTGCTTTCCTCCAACAATGTGAGGCAACATTCAAACATGTTTATTGGAGAGGGACTTGGTCAATGGGGAGACCCCCGTTATGCTGTGACAGTTATGAGCCTAAGTGAGCCCACGTGGTGCTGGTATCTAAGGATTGACGGTGGTAGGACTCCAAAGGATGTGCGTAAAAATAAATACAGCGGGCTTCCCTGGTGGCACAGTGGTTAGGAGTCCGCCTGCCGATGCAGGGGACATGGGCTCGTGCCCCGGTCCGGGAGAATCCCACGTGCCGCGGAGTGGCTGGGCCCGTGAGCCATGGCCGCTGAGCCTGCGCGTCCGGAGCCTGTGCTCCGCAACGGGAGAGGCCACAACAGTGAGAGGCCCGCGTAACGCAAAAAGTAAAAATAAATAAAAATAAATACAGGAGCCCATCTACTCCTGGATGATGGATGTAGCAGGGATGAACTTCCAGTGCACACCCTGAGGGGGAAGTGTAGCAGCCCTTACCCCCTCACCGAGGGTGAGTAATTTTCACCCAGAATTCCAACTCCCTCAGTCAGGAAAATACCGCAACTGTGCAAGCACAGGGGACCCCTGCTGCCTAGATCAGGCTCTTTACTACACACAACAAACAGTTTTGCCTTCTCTTAGGACTTCTCAGATTTCACCTGGGGACCTTATTGAAACGCAGGTTCCGACTGGGTTTGGGGACAATTTAGCTTTCTAACATGGTTGGGCCAATGCTGCTGATCAGCAGCCTTACCTGGTCAGCAGCCTCACCTGGTCAGCCAGGTGTTGGAGACCAGCCCTCATTTATTTCATCCATTTGCTTCGCCTTTGTGGGGAAGGGGTCAGCTGGTAAAACTTTAAGTACACGGATAAATCCATTGAGCTACTTTACAATTACACAAATACTCAAAATATATAATAATGAAGCCTTCGAGAAGGGTGTGAATAGATGGTGTCTCCTCCCACTGCTGTAAAAATACTCCATCCTCAGTTGATTGAATCCACAGATGGATCAACAGAATCCACAGAACCAGAGGGCCAACCGTAAAGGACGTGAGCATCCAAGGATTAAATGCCCGGCAGATACAAAGGGATGACTGTATTTCTCTCAACTTTGCCCTTCATGGGTATAGAATCCCACAGTCCTGTGTTACACCTAGGCTCTGGCACCAACAAGTTATGTGATTTGGGACGAATTACTTAACTTCTTTGTGCCCTTTTCCTCATCTATAAATCAAAATAATTACATGTACTTTGTTCTTCTTGTATTAAGTAAAATTTAGTCTGAGCGATTTTATATAACTAAGCAATGTTAATGGGTAGTGAGGACATAAAAAGAAGCCACAAGAATGGAGAAAAGAGGTGAAAGAGATATACAGGCAGAATAATAATGATAATAATAATAAATAACAGTAGCAGGGAATATTATTATGACTTACTGAGTGGCCAGTCTTGTACTTCAACTTTACATGCTAGAGCTCCACATTATCTCACTCACTCCGTAACAACACTGTCGAGGTAGGTGTTACTATTATCCCCCACTTTACAGACAAGAAAACTAAGGGCTCCAGAGGCTATGTGTGTGCAAGAAAATTCAATTCTTAAGTGGTAAAACAGAGCCAGAATCGAAAGGCAGATCTGTCAGAGCCCAAACTCCAAACAGCAAAATGAGTTTCAGAATCATCTATTTATCATAATCACTTGGAGGGCTTGTTAAAATCACAAACTCCTGGGCCCAAGCCAAGACCTACAAGGGTGATTCTTACACAGCCTGACACCAGTCCACCCAGCTGAATTTAGGAACCATTGCCAAAATGTGCTGCCTTCCTCTAATAATGTGAAGGAACATTCAAAAGATGTTTGTTGTGAAGGGACATGGTCCGTGTACAGACCCTAGTGATGCTTTAACAGTTATGAGCATGTCTAAGTGAGTCCTTGTAGTGCTGGTTCTTACAGTCCGTGTGGGGAAAGTTAGAGGCAGGGGCAGAAAATGTCAGAAGACGCCTCACAGAGTCACTGGCTCACCATGTCACTGGCCTCCAATTCATCCATGAATACCAAGGGATCCAAATGCCCATCACTTCCCACCTGCTGCCAATGAGAAGACCCTCATGCTCCTTGGAAGTGAGCATTAGCCTCAGATTGTTTGAAGCTGTGAAATCCTGCTTTAAATCCCAGATTCCTGGAGCTGAAGGATGAAGCCCATTGTCCTGGAGTAAAACCCAAGGGGTAGCAGCCCCACTAAGGTAACACTTACCCAGTCTGGAATAGTCCTTGAGATGTGGCTTTTTCCATCATGAAGGTCTCTAACGCTTCTTTCTTTGACAGGAAGGACTTAGGGGAAGTCCCTCTGATTTCCCCCTGCTGACACTGGTTTGCTTTGGCCCCTTGACTTGTGTGGGCTTCCTGAAGTCTCCGCCACTGCAGACCAGAGGGGATCTCACTTTCCATTTGCCCAGGGTAAAAGGAAGAGAGGAAAACCTCCACCCACCTGAGATAGGCTTAGTCTACGTTAAGCCTGAGACAAAGGGCATGCCATTCATTATCACCACCTCCCAGGCAATATATATTTGCTAGACAGGTGTTGGGGGAGGAGCTGGGGGAGGGTTTAATCCAGGAGACCTGGGTTTCAGCTGTGGCTCTGGTTTAGCGGTGGTTCTGCCCTAGCTATGATGACAAATTATTTATCACGTCCTCACCTGGGTTCTCGAATCTGTACTATAAGAAAATGTTTTATATAATTTCTAAAATCCTCCAGAATATAAGCCCCATGAGAGTGTCACATTGCAGAATATACATTCGGTACATACTTTATGGAAGAATAGTTAAATGAACCTTTTCAGAGATCAATTGCCCTGCCACATCCTCTCAGCCTGCTTCTTAATTTCAGCCACAACCACAGTGGACAGTTCCTGGGAGACTCAGACTGACCTAGTTCTGACACTGCCCCCGCTCAAGGCCAGCCCTGCAAGTCTTTCTGCTTCCTGCCTCCATTTCTGACTCAGCCTCAGCTCCTCACAACCTCAAATTCAACAAAAAGAAGGAACCATTTGTCTCTACCTCCCTCAAAAGTTGCTAACTGGTTCATGGTCCCTGAGTGAGAAAATATTAACAAACATTAACCATAGAAAAGAATAATAAATTGAACTTACGTTTCTAAAAAGACATCATTAAAGAAGTAAAAATGTTAACCATGGGCTAGGTGAATGTATTTGCAATATATGTATGAAGCAAACACTTGTATCTGGACTCATATCCAGAATATATAAAGAATTGCTGGAGGGTTTCCCTGGTGGCGCAGTGGTTGAGAGTCCGCCTGCCGATGTAGGGGACACGGGTTCGTGCCCCGCTCCGGGAAGATCCCACATGCTGCAAAGCGGCTAGGCCTGTGAGCCATGGCCACTAAGCCTGCGCGTCCAGAGCCTGTGCTCAGCAACGGGAGAGGCCACAAAAGTGAGTGGCCCACGTACCGCAAAAGGAAAAAAGTAAGAATTGCTGGAAATCAATGATAAAGAAAAGACCCAACAACTTAGTGTTTTTTAGAAATGGGCAAAAGCTTAAACAGCCATTTGACAAAACAGGTTATCCAAAGGCCAATGAGTATATGAAAGTGTTCAGCACTATTAGTCACACAAAAATACAAATTAAAACTACAATGTGATATTGTGATACCCATTCAAAATAGCTATAATTTATAAGGCTGAAAATAATAAGTAGGCAAGTATGTAGAGCAACTCTAAGTCTCATATACTATTGGTAGATGTATAAATTGGTACCATCACCTGGGAAAACTATTTGGTAATACCTACTAAAGATATGCATTTTTTCTATGACCCAGAAATTCTACTCCTGATACATACCCAAAGAAGTGAATGCTTATATCCATCAAGGTACATCCAATAAAGTACATAGCAACATTATTGAATAGCTCCAAACCAGAAATAACCCAAATGTCCATCAATGGTAGAATGGATAAATAAATTGTGGTATGATTCATCTAATAGAATACCATACAGGTGTGAAAAAGAATGAACAAATACTACATAAAAAAACAAGGACAGGGGGCTTCCCTGGTGGCGCAGTGGTTAAGAATCTGCCTGCCAATGCAGGGGACATGGCTTCAAGCCCTGGTCTGGGAGGATCCCACATGCCACGGAGCGGCTAGGCCCATGAGCCACAACTACTGAGCCTGCGCGTCTGGAGCCTGTGCTCCGCAACGGGAGCGGCTGCAACAGTGAGAGGCCCGCACACTGCGATGAAGAATGTCCCCCGCTCGCTGCAACTGGAGAAAGCCCTCGCACAGAAACGAAAACCCAACACAGCCAAAATAATTAATTAATTAATTAATTAATTAAAAAAATAGAAAGGCCTCTTCTGACATCTCGGTGTAAAAAGCATCCCTTCATTAAAAAAAAAAAAAAAAAGGACGAATTTCACAAATGTAATCTTGATCAAAGAAGCCAGATACCAAAGATTAAACACTATATGATTCCATATAAGTTGAGTTCAAAAAAGGTAAAACTTCTATCTATGGTAATATAAGTCAGAACAGTGATTATCTTTGGATGGTGCATTGACAGAGAGTGGCTGTAAGGGAGCATTCTGGGCTGCTGGAAATATTCTACAGCTCCATCTTGGTGACGGTTCCATGTATGTATAAATATATAAAATTCATTGGCTATACACTTAAGATTTGCACACTTACAGCATGTAAGTTATAGTTCAATGTTTATAGAAGTGCCAGGCTGTCTTAGTTCACATGCCTACTCCTAGATCCATCACTGTGGCCATAGAGTATAATGACTGGCTTGGGCCTGGGTCAATATGGTTCATCCCTAGGGCTGGGGGTGCAGCCCACCCAGACCAAGAATGGACAAAGGAGGAAATTTGGAGGTGTTTCTGGAAGATAAGGAAAAAGATCTTCTAAGGGAGACAGGCAACTAATTTCCAACAGTCAGGATGGAGGTGGCCCTCACCATGAGCAAGTGGATTGGAGAAACCCAGTCTTTAAGGAGAGAGAGAGACAGAAAGAGTACAGAGAGATACACCCAGAGTAACCTGGCTCCTAACTTTCCAATTCCTGGTTCTCGGTCCTGCAAGTGAAGCTGCACTTCTTATTTTGGAGCTCTGTAAGATTCCCCTGTGTCTGTGGGGAACTTTTCATTCTTTTTGGCCATCTGGCACTTTGAACCTCCTTTTATTGTTTGGGGAAGTTCCCCACATTATGAATCTTGGTGGGAGGCAGGGCCACCTCCCATTGTCAATGCCCAAAGTGCCAAATGCTCACATTCCCAGCCTTTCTTGCAGCTAGAATGCAGGTGGTTGATGTAGGTTCTGCCAAGGAGAGCACTGCGCCTGGACTGCAGGGACCACGCGACACATTCATTCTGGAGCATGGTCCACCAGTGTTGATGCAGTCCAGTCCAGTGCTCGGGGCGTCAGAGGAGCAAGCGGCAGCGGCCGGTGCTCAGCCGTGCAGCCCTGCGGTCCTCACACACCATTCTACAGTGTGATATTGGGCCCTTTGCCCACTGAGGGCCCACACTTGGGTCTCCAGCCTTCCTGGCAATCCTATACCAGATTCAGCATCCTTATAATAGTTCCTTTGTGGCCTAAATCAACCCGAGTTAGTTTAAAACCAGGAACCGTAATTGATAACAGGATAGTTCCAGAAAATTCCCCCCTTCATTTATACTAGTTTTGGAAGGTTCTGTTACTTGCAACATGGAGAAACAAAGCCTGAATCCAAAGAAGTGATTCTACTGTATGAATTACCCGGACCATCATTCGGTCACAAGGAAGATGTTTGGTGGCAAACAGGCCTTTTACCAGCCCGCAAATCACATGACAGGAGGGAAGGGAACAAGCTAACTAATAAGTGTAGATGGCTGTTAGGGCCTCCGCTTGCATTACGTTTGGTTCTCGTAATAGACCCATGAGATGGTATTTTATGGCTAGGGCTGCCATAAAATACCAGATACTAGGTGGCTTAGACAAAAGAAATTTATTTTCTCACCGTTCCAGAGGCAAGAAGTCCAAGATCAAGGTGCTGGACAATTCAGTTTCTAGTGAAATCTCTCTTCCTGGCTTTTGGCAGGCACCTTCTCACTGTATCCTCATGTGGTCTTTCCTCTGTTGCATGCATGGAGAGAGAGTGAGAGAGAGAGAGAGAGAGAGAAAGGAGAGAGATCTGTGGTGTCCCTTCTTCTTCCTATAAGGACCCCAGTCCTATTGGATTAGGGTTCCACCCTTATGACCTCATTTAACCTTATTACCTCCTTACAGGCCGTATCTCCAAACAGAGTCACGTTGGGGCTTAGGGTTTCAATATATGAATTTTGGGAGACATGATTCAGTCTATTACAGGTACTGTCGCAACACTGCAGAAGAGAAACATGAGGTTAAAATCCTTGTCCAAGGTCTAAATAAAGCCTTTGTACTTTCCACCCTCACTTGTGGTAGAAAGTATCAAACCCTAGAAACACAAGCTTGCAAAGCACCAGACAAAGAGTATGTGGTTGTCACAGAGTAGTAAGAAATGAACGAACATGGGATGAAGTCAGTGTGACTGTCCAATCATCAGCCCTGAAGTCAGGGACTGGAATAGCCCAAACTCACCCACAGGCGCCTCTCCGAGCTCCAGCTGTGTCCACGGCTGGCACCCTGTTCAGCCCTGAATCTCATCATTCTAAGACCAATGTTTGGGCCCTGACTCGCACTACTTGGTGAACGCTGACAAAAACTCTCTCCTTGGGCCAACTTTAGTCAGCCTCCTTCACACCCACTTCACCAGGCCTCCCTTGGCCTGCTGAGCCCAGTTTAAGCAAAGTACCCAGTAAGCCAGTCGGTCAAGAATCGGCTCACCTTCGCTATCCAATCAAGCTCTTCCACCCTTGGCACTTAACCAAGTTTCTCTTAATAATTTTCCATCCATTCCCTCACCTGCCCTTTGGCAGTGAGTCCCCACTGTTGTATTAAAAGTCGAGTTCAATCTCTCTCACTACTGCAATAAACTTAAATAAAATCTTCCTTGCCATCTTAAATCTCAGAATAATTTTTCTTCAACAGTTCGTTAGGGGCAAGACTCACATTTCACATTCCGCCTTACATGTCACCACAGCACTTAGCATGTGGCCCACCTGCTGCTTTGTCAAGAGGTGAGTGATGGGGTGGGTATTTGAGTGACAGCAAAGAACCCCAGGGGACCAGCTACAGAGAAAAGTCAAAAGCACCTTGATGCCTACGAAGAGCGGCAGGTAGGATCAACTTGGAACCGAAAAGTGGAGGAGGACAAAGTGGGGGAAACAGGGGAGCCTCGCACACACGTCAAAATCAAGGGGAACCACCTTACACTGCCGCTTTGGGCCACTCCAGAAGCAAAGGGCCCCAACCTTGATGGTCCCCAGGGCCCTGGGCTGGGCCTGAGAGCCCCAGGTCTAAGAGGCAGCATTTGGCAGATGGACAAACACCGGGTGATTGCTCTGGCCCTGGCTTGGCTACTTTTAGTTGTATGACATTGAACCTCTCTGATCCTCTCCATGTGTGAAATGAGACGAACAGCTCCTTCACAGGTGTAAGGAGAGAACTATGTAAAAGGATCTTGTTTCTTTTTTAGAAATGCTTGATATTTATTGAAAAGAATGCAAATGCTTTTTCCAGGTAGAATTAAGGAGCTGGGCAGAGTGCGTGTTTTTGTTTATTTAGTTTTCAGTAGGCTTTTTCCAAATGTGCACATCTGCAGGCCTGATGAAAATCTGAAAGAAAAATGACTTGTGTAAAACTGACTCATAGGAGAGAAGGAATGTCAGGATTTGATGCCAGGCACACGTACCCAGAGCAGTCTGATGGGGGGGGAGGACCCTGGGAGCAGGTAGAGAACTAACCAGGCTGAAAGAGTGGCCCCTCTGGGGGTTAGTCAGCTGCCCAAATCAACATCCAGGGGATGTAGCCAACTCAGGCATCTTCTAGGTTGGTCCTTATCTCCAAACGTGGTGAGCTCTCTCCGGGACGTGGTGGGTGATGGGGAAGTGGCAGCATAGATCTCTGGGCAGACATAGGCCTGGCCGTTGGGCAGGTGGCAGCGGCCATGCTGTGGGTGGTCTGACCAGTTTGTGACAGGGGCCTGGCCTACAGCTGGGGCTCAGGACACAGCGAACTTTGCAGAAGAGGGGTTCCGGGGAAGCAGCGCGCTTCAGAGAGAGGCCCCAGCCCCAGTGGCAGGTAACCGAATCACTATTTGTGGAAAAAGGACAAGCAGCGCAGGGGGATGGGGGAGAGAACCTGAGGGCAGGGGAGGGAAGGAGACCATAGTGACCTTGGGGGAAGGGGGCAGCATGCAAGAGCCTGTCCTCCAGGGCCTGAGGGTCTCCAGGTCTAGTAACCAACATCTTCATTGTCATCCCAGCCAAAACACTGTGTCATTTCATCCAGGACATGATGACTGCTATTTTTAAAACGCACACATTCCTGGTGGAAGGTGAGTATTCCCAGCAGCCACTTCCTGAAACCTCTTTAATCATCACAACACTGAGACTGCATTGTTGTCTCTATTTTACAGACAAGGCAAAGTAGTTTCCTGGGTCAGCATTTCCCAGATGGTGATCCACGGGATGGTAATAATAGTGCTGAGAGGCAGACAGTTAAAAAACACTTCTGTAGCCAAACGTGTTTGAGAAATAAGGCAGCAGAGTATCATGTTCGTGAACATGGACTCAGGAGTCCCAGAGACCTGGCTTTGAGTCCAGGCTCTGCCAACTATCAGCTATGGAGCTTGAGGAAGTAATAACTTTGATTGCCTCATCTGTAAAATGGGAATAATAAAACACCAGGTTCATAAGTTGGTTGTGAAGCACAGAGCTGGCGCAAAGAAAATCCTCAATAAATGTGAGCTCTTACTGGCATTGTAGCTGGTTAAATACTGTTAACATCTTAAACATGGTCCTATAGTTCTTCTTAGGAGGAGATCGATTTCATTTAGGAAAACACCTTGATAAACCACTTGGAGGAGTGGGCAGAGATGAGACTCTGAAGTTATAAGATAGCAATAGCTAAGACCAAAACTTGGAAAATGAGGTTGGAAAAACCAGAGTCCCATAGTGGGTGGGTCCCCAGTAAGGGGCCTACTGATTTCTCACCCAGGCTGGCATCATCGCAAAGAGCTTGGGGCCACAGGGACAAGGTCTCCCCTAGAGTCTTCACCTCCCTCTTTTGGGGACTACTCCACCCCTTCACACACGCACAATTCCTTTTCAGGAAGAAAGCCACATGCTCCAATTGAGTAGTAATCACACTAATCTAGTTTTCTTTCTTCCCCTTCACACCCTGAATTTTTTCAAAAGGAACCTATTTCTGTAAGGTTTGTTATTTGCAATGAGATGTATTACCATTGTAACTAGATTAAAAAAGAAAAACTTCTTTACAAAAATGTTAAAGACTCTGCTCAGTCAGTACGAGCTCCAGAAAGCCTCCCCTGATGACCCCCAAGTTAGGTGCCCCTCTTCTGAGCTCCCAGAACACCCCCTCTCTACCTATGCTACCAGGTGAAATTATCCAAGCTTTCATGCCCATTGCCTTAACCAGGTATCAAGCTCCAGGGGTGCAGGGGCCCTGACTTCCTCATCTAGGTATTCCCAGCATCTCAATCCATCGTGGCAGGCAGTACCTTGGCACCGATGGATCTATGACTGAATCTGGACATCTCCCCAGGGGACCCTTGGCAAGGGGGCATGGGTAGGGTCTGAAACGCTACCCCCCTCCCTGCACGATGGGTGCCCAGACAGTGCACCTTCCAAAGCCCAGAGCAGCGTTCTTACTTATTACATCCCGGAAATCCCCTGGTCGGGGGCTTTTAGGGTGACATCCAGTATGTAAATACTCAGGGTTGGGTCCTGGTGAGCGGCAGCGACAATGCCCTGTGTGAAAGTTCCACAGGCTAGCGGAGGGCTCTTTCATTAGTCATTTCAATGCACACAGCTGTTAGGAATCTGGCAAAGTTTAATTTGGCTGAGGGGAGTGCATTTTCCACTCGTGGGCGTCTTGAAAACTTTCACACTCGACAAAAAGAAAAGAAAAGAGTCAAGAAAATCGTCATAGTCCAAAACGGGAAGCCAGAAATTGAAGGCAGAGAGGCTAGGGCAGCAAATATAATGGAGAGAGGCCTGAACATAAACCAAAGACCCAGGGTTCCACTTGGCCCTGCTACTTCCACGTGTGCCATAAGGCAAGTCAGCCCCTGCTCTCAGGGGCCTCCCATGTGAACAGAGATATTAATGCCTCCCTAGGAAGTGGGAAAGGGTCACTGAGTTAGTGTGTGTGAAAGCCTGGGCCAACTGCCAGGCAGTGTTCAAAGACTAGGCATTATTTGTAGCTATAGAGGCAGAAGACAGAAAGTTCATAGAAAAGAGAGGAGGATGAATGCTGGGGAAGAGACACTGATTGAACTAGCTTCCACACCTCCCTGCAGTGCCTGCAAAAGACCCATGGGGACAGGAAGAGAGAACAAAAGGAAACAGCTCCAGGTCAGGGTCAGGTCAGAGTCGGGCCAGGAGTAGACTCCACTCACATCTCTGCTATAATGGACTGAAGGATTTTTAAAGGTTTTTAAAAAATAGATTTCTGGGGCTTCCCTGGTGGCGCAGTGGTTAAGAATCCACCTGCCAATACAAGGGACACGGGTTCCAGCCCTGGTCTGGGAAGATCCCACATGCCACAGAGCAACTAAGCCCATGTGCCACAACTACTGAGCCTGCGTGTCACAACTACTGAAGCCCACGCGCCTAGAGCCCGTGCTCCGCAACAAGAGAAGCCACCACAATGAGAAGCCCGCGCACCGCAACGAAGAGTAGCCCCCGCTCACTGCAACTAGAGAAAGCCCACGCACAGCAACGAAGACCCAATGCAGCCAAAAATAAATAAATAAAACAAATTAATTTAAAACAAAATAGATTTCTGACTCCACTGATAACATTACCCTGGACTCAAGCCTCCCCTGATTTTTAACTTCAGTTTGTTCATATTTACGATGAAAAGCTGGATCCAAACAATTCAGTTGGCCTGTTCTTTGGCAGCATCCTTATGATTCCTTTCCCACTGGTTTTTCCCTTATGATACATCTATGCATTGGAAATGTGTTTATTGAATGAGCTGCATGCAACAGAATGCAAGTAAAAAGCTTTTTTCCTTTCCTTTTTCCTCTGTCCTTTCAGCTCCACTATCTGGATTTGTGTTTTCCCTGCCGTTTGGATAAAAGCTGAACAATACCATGGATTTTCTGGCCACTCTTAGGCATAAAACAAAGAGGCCCTTTGTCTTGGCCCTTAAAAGACCAGTCCAACGTAACAATCAGAACCCCAATCGATGCAAAGCTTCCCTCTCTGGCTTTTCCCTTCAGTCTTGGAAACTCACTGTACAGAGGAGGAGGGCATGGACGTCACCATTTTCCCTGCTTTGCTTCTTCACCTCCCCTAGTCAACTGCTAATTCTCAACCTCAAGTCTTGGGAGAGAGGGAACTGGGGGGAAAAGACACAGTTGTTCATGGTTCTTCCTGTCATGACAGAGCCTTAGTGTCCTCTGGATTTGGCAAAGTTCAAACACTGACTTCCCCCTAGGGCTGCTCTTAGGCCTGTCGCAGTAAGAGGATATGGCCAGCAGGTGGCGGTAAAGTCCTTTTTTCCTTGTCAGAAGAGCCTACTATCAGGTTTAATATAACCATGGAATTTCCATAAGATGCTAAATTTCCTTAAGAAAGCTAAATATGCTTTCCCTCCATTTAAAAATGAAACAAACAAACAAAAAATACTTGAAACTACAAACGTATCAATCTGACTAGCATACACTAAATATATTTTTTAAATGATACTGACAAACATTCAAAAGTTTAGTCAGGCTCCTGAACTTTCTTCTAGGACCATCTCTGTACATGTCCTTGTAAAATCTCATTTTAGCAAGAGTTCTGCTAAGTCGGTTTAACCAGAAACCCTCACCCTGGACATCTGATCACCATCAATAGCTGATCAGGTTCCTCATCCTCCAACATTCTGAGGTAATGTCTGATCACCCTGGCCTGCCTTCAACTAGACTCCTATTGGTCAATTTAGCCAGATTCCTCCTTATCCCTGGTGTTTCCTCTTAGTAATTTTCTACCCACTGACCCCCATCTGCTTCTTGGCTATAAATACCACTTGCCCATGCTGTATTTGGAGTTGAGTCCAACCTCTCTCCCCCACTGTAACATCCCATTGCAGTGGTTCCCTATACCTATCACAATTGTCCTTAATAAAGTCCGCCTTACCATCTTTCTCAAGTGTCACAGAATACTATTTCCTTTAATAATACCCTAGAAAACAAACTTTTAAAGAAAATCTCCCAAGTAATTGAATAATGATATAATTTACTAATTCTCCCCCTCTCCCAATTAACATCATGTAATGCTAAATCTTGTTCCCAGACTTTGCTTATAATTTACCTTCCCCTAAATTAGAGTCAGGAACTTTCATCAAGGGCTCCCTGTAAGGCATATTGTCATTTAAAGGCCTTCATGGGAGCCCCTTGCCGGGTTGTGCCTCTGCTGAGGGGAAAATATTGCTTAAGTACCTCATTCTGAAAGCAGTGTGCTCAGAACAATGGAATAAAACTAAAGACATACTGATGCACTGAGACTTTGCCGCTGTGGGCTGGAGCATTCAGAGAACGTTTTCATGCAGAAGCTGGAATAAGAGCAGGACCTTGAAAGGGTTCTGGTAGAAGATGGCACATAGCAGACTCCAGAACCCACCTCCTCCCATGGACACACCGAACCTATAAACACACGTGGGGCAATTCCCTCTGAAAGAAAACAAGAAACTAGCTGAGTGACTCCTACACACTGGGTGAACAACAAAATACCCACATATAAATGGGGCTTGGCATATCCCCAACTACTGGGAGCCACTAAGACCAAAGAAAGCAGCTTGGTTTGAGAAACAGCCAAGAGCTCAGACCAGCCTGAACAATAAGTTCATCCCCTACACAAGACCTGGGGAGAGGTAGTTGTTTTATCTAATGCACAGACATCAAGACAGAGAGTCAAGGAAAATGACGATTGTGTATCAAACAAATGAACAAAATTCCAGCAACAGACCTATTGAAATGGAGATAAGTGATTTACTGGACAGAAAGTTCAATAAATGTCATATAGATGCTCATCATGGCCAAGAGAACAGTGCATGAACAAAGTGAGAATTTAGACAAAGAGATAGAATGTATTAAAAAGTCCCAAACAGAAATCACAGAGCTGAAAAATACTGAATAACTGAACTGAAATATTCAATAGAGGGATTCAACATCAGACTACATCAGGCAGAAGAAAGGATCACCAAACTCAAAAACAAGGCAGTGGAATTCATCCAAAGAAGAAGAAATAAGAATGAAAGAGAGTAAAGATAGCTTAAGGGACTTATGGGACACCATGAAGCTGACCAACTATGCATCATACAGGTCCCAAAAGTAAACAGGGGAGGGAGGGGCAGAAAACATATTTAAAGAAATAATGGCTGAAAACTTTTCTAATCTGGAGAAAGAAACCCAGATCTAGAAAGCCCAGACAATTCCAAAAAAGATCCAAAGAGACCCATATCAGGACACATTATAATTGTTAAAAGTTAAAGCTAAGGAGAGAATCTTAAAAGCAGCAAGAGAAAAACAACTTGTTAAGTACATGGGAACTCCCATTAGACTATCAGGATATTTTTCAGCAGAAACTTTGCAGGCCAGACGGGATGTGATGAAAGAAAAAAACCTGCCAACCAAGAATAAACTACTCAGCAAAGCTGTTTTTCAGAATTGCAGGGGAGTTTTCCAGACAAGTAAAATCTAAAAGTTTTCATCACCACTAGATCAGTCTTACAAGAAATGTTAAAAGGACATCTTCAGGCTGAACCAAAAGGATGCTAATTAGTAACAGGAAAATATATGAAAGTATAAATCTTACAGGTAAAGTTAAATATATAGTGAAATTCAAAATATTGTTGAGGATTTTTGCATCTATGTTGATCAGGGATATTAATATTTTAACAAACCAAATTCAACACTACATTAAAAGGATCATACACCATGACCAAATGGGATTTATTCCAGAGATGCAAGGGTGGTTCAACATTCACAAGTCAATCAATATGATACACCCCATTCATAAAATGAAGAATAAAAATCATAAGATCATCTCAAAAGATGCAGAAAAAGCATTGGACAAATTCGACATCCTTTCATGATAACAACTATCAACAAAGTGGATATATACCTCAACATAATAAAGGTCATATATGACAAGCCATAGCTAACATCATATTCAATGGTGAAAGCTGAAAGCTTTTTCTCTAAGATCAGAAACAAGACAAGAATGCCCACTCTTGTCACTTTTATTCAACATAGCACTGGAAATTCTAGTCAGAGCAATCAAACAAAAAAAGGGAATAAAGGGTATCCAAATTGGAAAGGAAGAAGTAAAACTGTCACTCTTTGCAGATGACATGATATTATATAGAGAAAACCCTACAGACTCCAACAAAAAACTGTGAGAATAATAAACAAATTCAGTGAAGTTGCAGGATACAAAATCAATATACAAAAATCAGCTGTGTTTCTATACACTATTAACAAACTATCAGAAAGAGAAATTATGGAAATAATCCCATTTATAACTGTATCAAAAATAATAAAATACCTATGAATACACTTAACCAAGTAAGTGAAAGATCTCTACACTGAAAATTATAAGATACTGATAAAAAAGAAAATTGAAGAAAAATTGGAAAAAAAAGAAATTGAAGACACAATTAAATGGAAAGGTATTCTATGCTCATGGATTGGAAAAATTAATATTATCAGAATGTCCATATTGCCCAAAGTGATCTACAGATTCAATACAATCCCTACCAAAATTGCAATGGTATTTTTCATGGAATTAGAAAAAACAATCCCGAGCTGTGTATGAAGCACAAAGACCTCAAATAGCCAAAGCAATCTTGAAAAAGAAGAACAAAGCTGAGGCATCAGGATTCCTGATTTCAAACTATTATTACAAAGCTATGCTAATCAAAACAGTATGGTACTGGCATTAAAGCAGACACAGAGATCAATGGAACAAAATAGAGACCCCAGAAATAAACAATATTTTAGTGCACATATGTCACATGCAATATTAGAGACATACTTACTGCATGGAACACAAATATTTTATGGGGCATATTTGTACTAAAAAATTGTTTATCTGAAATTCAAATTTAACTAGGCATCCTGTATTTTTATTTGGTAAAACTGGCAACCTAACCTCTATTTTTATATCGATAAGAAAACTGAGCCTCCAGGAAGATAAGTAACTTGACCAAAGCTGATACCTGGTTGGCAGTGTCACCAAGCTCTGAACCCCAGGCTCACTGAACCCTGTTCCCTCCATATTATATTGTCCCCTCCTTGTCCATCCAGGAAGTTCTCCTCATCTGTCAGCTTCTCCCACCTTCTGGTAAAATAACCCTTGTCACCATTCCCAGCTAACTAGAAGAAAACTTTCCTTCCCAGCCAAGAAGGACTCACTGAGGGGTGAATTCCCATGACTAATTTTCCCAAATCTACATTCCTTGCTAATGCACCTTTTTTGGAAAAACAATGAAAATCTCCCTCATTTTTTTCACACTGATATTTATGTTTCTGCCCAGGCTAAGGGCTGGGAAGATGGTCCATTCTACGTAAAAGAGGAACACTAAGCAGACATAGACTTAAAGCAGCAAAGTGTGTGCAGGGGAGGTGGGAACAATGCCGCTCCCCTCTGCCTTGGGAAACCAGTCAATTACTGAGCAGTATGTAGTTACTACAACTATATACACCTAACCATGGTCCCCTACAGAAGGAAGACCAAAGAGAAGACTTCTCCCATCTTTAGCCAACCTGAGCAAGAGGGTCGACACCACAAGATGAGAGATTTGGTGACGGAAAAAGGAGTTTTGTCTGCTTCATATACTGACAATTGAAGATGTTGTTACATACTGTATCTTAATTAACTGTATTAATATCACGTGCAACCAAAAGCAACCTCACCAATGCATGGATCTTCCACATTAACCATCCTTACACAGATTTTATTATCCCATCTTACAGATGAGGAAACTGTTTCTTAAAGAGATCAAATTATTTTTCTCAAGATCACAGCCAGTAATAGAACTTCAATAGTATGCATAATTTTATTTCCCCTTCCTTTCCACCTCTTTAATTAAAACACAGCCTTCAGGGCCCTGTTTGAATCCCACCCCTCTGCAAAGCCTTCTCTGACCTCCATCACAGCACACTGCACAGCCTTTCACATGCCAAGTACTCATTAACAGTTTGATGATTGAAGATGATAATCAATGACTGGATGATTGTTTAGCGATGGTTGATCTGTGCAGGTGCCTCCTAACCACTGGGAAAAGAGCAACCACAGTGGCCTGGACTCAGGAGAGAAGTCTCATAGGAATGGCTAGGCTTTGACCCAGGTCTTGAAGAGAGTGGAAGCTATGAGTTAGCAAAAGCACATGGGACAGGAAGGGGAGTATCCCACACATGATGGAGAAGAAATAATTTGTACAAAGGCACAGAATCAAAGTAAAAAAATTACATCCACCTTTCAGGTCTCTGGCTTTAACATTATATTTTGCCAAATCTTTGATAATTAGAGAGGAATAGACAATTCTGATTGAAGCATCTTTGCACTTGCTCCTTTATGCTATACATATTTTGGGTGCCTTCTATGGGCGAGGCTCTGTGGGAGGTACCAAGATGAATTAATCACAGACCTGCCCTCACAGATAATGTGTTTGCTGGGACAGGAAGACTTACTCATAAATATCTGTAATAAAATGTAAAAGTGGAAACAACGATAAACAAGGTATGGATGGCTCTAGTTCATTAGAAGAAACTGTCACTTCCAGGTGGAGATCTTTCTGATGGCTTCCTAGAAACAATGGTGCTGCTGCTCGCTTATCCTCCAAGGAGAATAGGATTTGCAAAGATGAAGATGGGTTCTAGGCCGTTCCAGGAGGCAGAGGAAACCACATACAAAGAGACATAAAGGTAGGAAAGTTCAAGGCCCAGCAAAGAAGACTGAGGAGTTTGGTTTTACTGCAACACTGGAGACATACAGAAAAGAGTGAGAAATTAAGTTGCAACACAGGTGAAGCCATGTCATAGAGTGAAAAGAACATGAAACTTCAGAGTCCTAAGACAAAATTCCCATTCTGCCATCTCCTGCTTATGTGATCTTGGGGAAATTATTTAAACCTCCTGAACCTCAGTTGCCTCATCTGTAAAATGGGCCCAGACAGGTGGGTCCTCAGGTGTGCAATAATGTGATACCCCTTCTATCTAATATTCTTTAAATATTGATTCAACTTTTTTTAAAGGAGAGGCTGAGCACTGAGTCAGGTAGAGACCCCTGCCTTTCCTCTACTGTCCCAAGCAATTTCAATGTTCCAGCCAGCCAAACAACGCCCTGTAGTTAATAAGAGTCTTCTCTCTTTGAACTGTGTTCAGAACCTTCAATAGGAGTTCCTGGTGAATTTGATATCCCTTACAGGCAACTTTAAACTTCTGCCCTTCTGGCCTGCTCCTTGGATCAACTCTGCTCAAAGAATGGTTATAAGGATTAATGAGATTACACAACTAGAGTGCTCTGTAAGAATAGCTATTGTTACCACTGAGGGATAAACTGAAGGAGGAGAAACTGAAGTCATGGGGACTGGTTAGGCAGTAATTTAGGATGACTATTACATAATCCAAGAAAAGAATCTGAAGGCCTGAAATAAGAGAACGGTGGTGGGCATTAATGACGTTAGCGTCATTAACACAACTAGTGAAAAGGAAAAAGAAGCAGGTTTGGAAGAGAAGTCATTGAATCTGTTAGGGACACGCTCAGTTAGGGGCCAGTAACAGTGCAATCAGGGGAAAAATGTGAGAGACAGAAATCTTTGTAGACTCTCTCCTTGACCAAACTCTACTCAGGCTCCCCAGAACTCTCTTCTCAACTAGGCCCTGATTTTTAGGCTTCCATATCCATCTCTGCATTTTAGCAAGAATTCTTCTAAGTCAGGTTAGCCAGAATGCCCCATGCTCCATATGTGATCACCCTCAATACCAAATCAGGTTCTTCATCCTCCACCAATGCCCAGGTGATGTCTGATCACCCTGTTCTGCCTTTGGCAAGAATCTTGTCAGGTCAGTTTAGCCAGGACTCCCCTTACCCTTGATGTTTCCTCTTAGTAATTTTCCATCCACTGAGCCCCCAACCCTGCTTCTCTCTACTTGTCCTTCTATTTGAAAATGAGCCCAGTTTATAGTGAGATCTCTTTTATCCTACTGCAATAGTTTTTCTAAATAAAATCTACTTTTACCATTTTATGTCCAGCTCTGGTTTTTCTTGACAGTAGTTAAGAATTCAGCCTGTTCAAGGGGAGAAATGAGAGATGGTAGAGGGTTAACGCACATACAGTCTTCTGTGTGTCCAAACCAGCAGCAGGGAGGCTGAGCCAGAGCACGGTGACTAAATCATGGACTGTTCCTACATTTTACACACTTGTGGTCTCTTTTCTGTTAAAATCATTCTTTGTAAATGTCCTGATGAATTTTCTACTCTTTCTGACTCTCAGTTATACGAGTGTGATAGGCAGAATAACAGCTCCCAAAAGATGTCCAAGTCCTAATCTTTGGAACCTGTGAATATATTACCTTATGGGACAAAAGGGACTTTGCAACCCTGATTAAGTTGAAATTTTTTAAAATGGGGGCTTATTCTGGATTATTCCAGGGCTCAATGTAATCCCAAGGGCTCTTATAAAAGGGATACAAGAGAGTCAGAGAGAGAGAGAGAGAGAGGTTGGAGGATGCTACTAGCCAGCTAGCTTTGAAGATGGAGAAAGGGGCATGAGCTAATGAATGCAGATAGCCTCTAGAAGCTGGAAAAGGCAAGGGAACAGATTCTGTCCTACATGCGCCAGAAGAAATACAGCACGGTTGACACCTTGATTTTAGGCTAGTGAAACCCAGTTCAGACTTCTGGCCTTTGGAATTATAAGATAATAAATCTGTATTGTTTTAAGCCACTTCTTCAGCAGTAATTTGTCATAGTAGCAATTGGAAACTAATTTAGTAGGTGTGGTGAATGGCCTAGGCTATTCAATTGATTAGCCCTTGAGGAATGAAAGGTTGTGGACACATAACATTTAAGAACTGATGGTTGGTCTACTGTGGTTCTCAACAAGAGTGATTTGGCCTTACCCTTCCTAGGGGACATTGGAAAAGTCTGGAGATATTTTGGATGGTCCCAACCACAGGGTAGATGTTACTGTCGTCTAGTGAGTAGAGGCCAGGATACTATTCAACATCCTGTAATGCACAGGAGAGCCCCCCACAACTAAGAATTATCCAGTCCAAAATTTCAATAGTGTCAAGATTAAGAAACCCTGTCTTACAGGCCTCAACCAAGTTCAGAAACCACAGTGACATTATAAAGAATGCCATGTGCAAAAGTTAAAGATAAAGAGAGGATTCTAAAGACAGCAAGAGAAAAACAGAGTTAGTTATAAGGGAACCCCCCATAAGGCTATCAGCTGATCTCTCTACAGAAACGTTGCGTGCCAGGAGGGAGTGACAAGATATATTCAAAATTCTAAAAGGGAAAAGTATGCAGCCTAGAATACTCTACCCAGCACGATTATCATTTAGAATATAAGGAGAGAGAAATAATTTCTCAGACAAGCAAAATACAGCAATACTAAACCTATCCTAAAAGAAATATTGAAAGTTCTTTGCTAAACAGATAAAAAGCAAGAATCTGTAGGAAAGAGGAAATCACACTTAAATCATAATTTAAATTAAATCACAAGGAAATCACAATTAAATTTTAATTAATTTAAATTTAAATTAAATTAAATCACAAGGAAATCACAATTAAATAAGCCAGTACAAGATTTTTTTAAAGATCAAGACATTTTCGTGACAGCAATAACTACAAAACACAGCAACAGGATAAACATGAAGATGTAAATCAGGACATCAAAATCATAAAATGTGGGAGAGGAGAGTAGGAAATGTTGATTTTTTTTTTCATAATGTGTTTGAGCCTATTTGACTACCAGTCTAAAGCAAGTAGATATAGGAAGGGGTTAACATACTTCAAAAACAGGGTAACCACAAATCAAAAATGTACAACAGCTTCACAAAAACCAAAAAGGAAGAGAACACAAGTATAATACAAAAGAAAATCATCAAACCACAAAAGGAAAAACAAAAAGAAAAAGAAAGGAACAAGAAGAAATACAAAATCAACAGGAAAATAAGATTTAAAATGGCAATAAATACATATCTATCAATAATTACCTTAAATGTCAATGGAGTAAATGCTCCAATCAAAAGACATTGAATGGCAAATTGGATTAAAAAAATAAGAGGCTACAATATGCTGCCTCCAAGAGACCCTCTTTAGGGCAAAGTACAAACATAGACTGAAAGCAAGGGGATAGAAAAAGACATTTCATGCAAACAGAAATGACAAGAAAGCGGTTGTAGCAATACTCATATAAGACAAAATAGACTTTAAAACAAAGGCCATAAAGAAAGATAAAGGACACTGTATAATGATAAAAGGATCAATACAAGAAGAGGATATTACACTCGTCAACATATATGTATCCAATATAAGAGCACCCAAATACATAAAACAACTACTAACAGACATAAAGGGAGAAATTGATAGGAAACCAACAATAGTAGGAGATTTTAACACCCCACCCACATCAATGGCAGATCTTCCAGACAGAAAATCAATAAGGCAAAAGAGATGCTAAAATAACACAATATAACAGTTAGATTTAATTGATATTTTCAGGACATTACATCCAAAAATACCAGAATACACATTCCTTTCAAGTGCACATGGAATATTCTCTAGGATTGACCACATACAAAACAAGCCTCAACAAATTTAAGAGTATAGAAATTATTTCAAGCATCTCTTCTGACCACAATTGCATGAAACTAGAAATCAACCACAGAAAAAGAAAAGAGAAAAAAAAATTACATGGAGAGTAACAACATGCTACTAAAAAAACCAATGGATCTAGAGGGAGGGGATATAGGGATAAATGTAAACATATAGCTGATTCACTTTGTTACACTGCAGACACTAACACATTGTAAAGCAATTATACTCCAATAAAGATGTTATAGGAAAAATTAAAATAAAAAAACAAACAAAAAAAACCAATGGGTCGGGCTTCCCTGGTGGCGCAGTGGTTGAGAATCTGCCTGCTAATGCAGGGGACACAGGTTCAAGCCCTGGTCTGGGAAGATCCTACATGCCGTGGAGCAACTAGGCCCATGAGCCACAACTACTGAGCCTGCATGTCTGAAGACTGTGCTCCGCAACAAGAGAGGCCGCGATAGTGAGAGGCCCGCGCTCCGTCATGAAGAGTGGCCCCCGCTCGCCGCAACTGGAGAAAGCCCTCGCACAGAAACGAAGACCCAACACAGCCAAAAATAAATAAATTTATTTTAAAAAATAAATAAATAAACCAATGGGTCAACGAAGAAATCAAAGAGAAAATTTTAAAAATACCTTGAGACAAATGACAATGAAAACACAACCATAAAAAAATCTATGGGATGCAGCAAAAGCATTTCTTAGAGGGAAGTTCAAAGCGATACAGGCCTTCTTCAAGAAACAAGAAAAATCTCAAATAAACAATCTAATTTACCACCTAAAAGAATTAGAAAAAGAAGAATAAACAAAACCTAAATTCAGCAGAAGAAAGGAAATAATAAAGATCAGAGAGGAAATAAATAGAGATTTAAAAAACAGTAGAAAAAATCAATAAAGTCTAGAGCTGGTTCTTTGAAAGGGTAAACAAAATTGACAAACCTCTGGCCAGGCTCACCAAGAAGAAAACAGCAAGGGCCTAAATAAACAAAATAAGAAATGAAACAGGAGAAATCACAACTGATACCACAGAAATACAAAAAATTACGAGAATACTAAGAACAATTATATGCCAAAAAAACTGGACAACTTATGGACAATTATATGCCAAGAAATGGACATGTTTTGTTTCTAGAAACATACAGCCCACCAAAACTAAATCTCAAAGATACAGATAATTTGAACAGACTGATCAATAGAAGTGAAATAGAATCTATAACAACAACAACAAAAAAACTCCCTACAAAGAAAAGTCCAGGACCAGATGGCTTCACAGGAGAATTCTACCAAACATACAAAGAAGAACTTATACCAATCCTTCTCAAACTCTTCGAAAACACTGAAGAGGAGGGAACACTCCCAAAAACATTCTATGAAGGCACCATCACCCTGATACCAAAACCAGACAAAGACACCACAAAAAAGGAAAATTACAGGCCAATATCTTTGATGAATATAGATGCAAAAATGCTCAACAAAATATTAGCAAATCAAATCCAACAACACATAAAAAGATCATGCACCATGACCAAGTAGGATTCATCCAAAGTTCACAAGGATGGTTCAATATACACAAATCAATCAAGGTGATACACCACATCAACAAAAGAAAAGACAAAAACCACATGATCATCTCAATAGATGCAGAAAAAAGCATTTGACAAAATTCAACATCCATTCATGATAAAAACTCTTACCAAAGTGGGTATAGAGGGAACATATCTCAACATAATAAAAGCTCTTTATGACAAACCCACAGCCAATATAATACTCAATGGTGAAAAGCTGAAAGCCTTCCCACTAAAATCTGGAACAGGACAAGGATGAGCACTCTCACCTCTTCTGTTCAACATAGTACTGGAAGTCCTATCCACAGCAATCAGACAAGAAAAAGAAATAAAAGATATCCAAATTGAAAAGGAAGAGGTAAAACTGTCAATATATGCAGATGACATAATGCTATATATAGAAAACCCTAAAGACTCCACACAAAAACTGCTAGAACTTTTAAATGAATTCAGCAAGGTAGCAGGATACAAGATTAACATACAGAAACCTGTTGCATTTCTTTACATTAACAATGAAATATCAGAATGGGAATGTAAAAAAACAATACCTTTTAAAATCACACCCCCCAAAATAAAATACTTAGAAATAAACCTAACCAAGGAGGTGAAAGACTTACATGCTAAGAACTATAAAACATTAATAAAGGAAATTGAAGATGATTCAAAGAAATAGAAAGATATCCCATGCTCTTGGACTCAAAGAATTAATATTAAGATAGCCATACTGCTCAAAGCAATCTACAGATTTAATGTGATCCCTATCAAATTGCCCATGACATTTTTCACAGAGGTAGAACAAATAATTGTAAAATTTATGTGTAATCATAAAAGACCCAGAATCACGAAAGCAATTCTGAAGAAAAAGAACAAAGTAGGAGGAGTAACCCTCCCTGACTTCAGACAATACTACAAAGCTACAGTAATCAAAATGGCATGGTATTGGCACAAAAACTGACATATGGATCAATGGAACAGAATAAACCCACATACCTACAGTCAATTAGTCTTTGACAAAGGAGGCAAGAATATACAAAGGAAAAAAGACAGTCTCTTTAGTAAGTGGCGTTGCAAAAGTTGGACAGCTGCATATAAATCAATGAAGTTAGAACACACTCTCACACAATACACAAAAATAAACTCAAAATGGCTTAAAGACTTAAACATAAGACATGACACCATAAATCTCCTAGAAGAGATCATAGGCAAAACATTCTGTGACATAAATCATACCAATGTTTTCTTAAGTCAGTCTCCCAAAGCAAGAGAAATAAAAACAAAAATGAACAAATGGGACCTAATCAAACATAGAAACTTTTGCACAGCAAAGGAAACCATAAACAAAACGAAAAGAAAACCTACAGAATGGAAGAATATATTTGCAAACGATGCAACAGTCAAGGGCTTAATTTCCAAAATACACAAACAGCTCATACAACTCAACAATTAAAAAACAACAACCCAGAAAAACAGGCAGAAGAAATTGAGTTATTTGTAGGGAGGTGGATGGACCTAGAGACTGTCATACAGAGTGAAGTCAGAAAGAGAAAAACAAATACCGTTTGCTAACACATATATATATGGAATCTAAAAAAAAAATGGTACTGAAGAACCTAGGGGCAGGACAGGAATAAAGACACAGATGTGGAGAATGGACCTGAGGACACAGGGAGAGGGATGGATAAGCTGGGACAAAGTGAGAGAGTGGCATGGACTTATATATACTACCAAATGTAAAATAGATAGCTAGTGGGAAGCAGCTGCATAGCACAAGGAGATCAGCTCAGTGCTTTGTGTCCCCCTAGAGGTGTGGGATAGGGAGGGTGAGAAGGAGATGCAAGAGGGAGGGGATATGGGGATATATATATACATAGAGCTGATTCACTTTGTTATACAGCAGAAACTAACACACCATTGTAAAGCAACTATACTCCAATAAAGATGTTCAAAAAAAAATACATGCATCCCTGTGTTCATAGCAGCATTATTCACAATAGCCAAGACATGGAAAGAACCTAAATGTCAGATGAATGGATAAAGAAGATGTGGTACATATACACAATGGAATACTACTCAGCCATTAAAAAAAGAACAAAATAATGCCATTTGCAACAGCATGGATGGACCTAGAGATTATCATACTAAGTGAAGTCAGAAAGAGAAAGACAAATACCATATGATATCACTTATGTAGAATCTAAAACATGACACAAATGAACTTATCTACAAAACTCAAACAGACTCACAGACATAGAAAACAGACTTGTGGTTGCCAAGGGGGAAGGGTTGGGGGGAAGGATGGAGTGGGAGGTTGGCACATCAGCAATATCCTCCAATCCTCCACAGATGTCTGTGTTTTAGAGCCACCATGACAGTAAATCGACCTCACCACTGCAAATGTAGGGCTACCTGTGTTAGCGAAGAATTTTCAGGGAGGTGCTGGGCTGAAGCTGTCAGCCGCTGCTTTGTCAAATAAATCCCATACTTAAATAGCTACTCTTCACAAGTCCACTTATGTGCTGCACTTTATTTTTAACCTTTAGCACTGTCCTCAAGATAGAGCATGGAGTGTCTCGCCCACAGCTGTTGAGTCACACCTAAGCTCACTCTACCTGTCCTGCTCTTGGGCTAGAGAGCTACTGTACAGCAGGCATGCTGTAGAGTAGAGGTAACAATACTGCATGATATACTTAAAAACTTGTTAAGAGGGTAGATTTTATGTAAGTGTTCTTATCACAAAATAAGTAAATAAACATATTACATAAATACATAAATAAGTAGGGTAGGAGGAAACTTTTGGGAGGAGAAGGATATGTTTATGGAATATATTGTGATCGTTTCATGGGTGTATAGTTATCTCCAAACTCATTAAGTTGTATACATTAAATGCAGTTGACCCTTGAAGAACACAGGTTTGAACTGCCTGGTTCCACTTACATACAGATCTTTTTTTCAATAATACATACTACAGTCCTGCACAGTCAGTGGTTGGTTGAATCCGCCAATGTAGAACTACAGATAAGGAGGAACCACTGACACAGAGGGCCAACTATCTGTTTTTTGTTTTGTTTTTGAATTTTATTTATTTTTTTATATATCAGGTTCTTATTAGTTACCCATTATATACATATTAGTGTATATATGTCAATCTCAATCTCCCAATTCATCACACCAACTATCTGTTATACTGGAATTTTAAGCTTCCCGGAGGATCAGGTTCCCAACCCCTGAGCTGTTCAAGAGTCAACTATAGGTACAGTGTTTTGCCTATCAATCATACCTCAATAAAGAAGCACTGCTGAGCTTGCTATTCAAAGAAACATGGGGTCAAAGAACACAGAAGGTTTCGGGGGAATCCAATACTCAGGCAGCACTGAGAAAGAACATCCCGCCGATTAGAATGGTCTTTACTTACCCAGCCAGCTATCTACCTATTGGACACAAATATATTTCCTTTCATACTGAAGGTGCAGAATTCACAGCTGCTTTATTAGCACACTCCTGCTGGTCACCAATCTTTTTCCACATTTTTATGTTTAATGTAAATAACTTTTTTAAAGTCTTCCACTTTCTCTGTGTCAAGAGCAGATGTTATGAAACTTTCTCAAAAACAAACATTTGATGGCCAAATGGGTTAGGGGAGAGAATGCCAGAGGAGACGCTTTAGCAAAGAGAGGGGAAAGTATCATTGGGAAGAGGATAGAACAGGGGTTTCATTGCTTTCTTCATGTTGCTTGTTATAAGAATAATTATCTTGGCATTCACATTCCCCAACAGATTCTTTTGAAAAGTGTGCGCATTGTAAATAGGATTCCATTCTTATGGTGAAGAGACTACGAAGGTGTTCACAGCAGGAACTAACTTCATACTATGTATGAACAAATAATTACAGTATAAAACATGTGCAATCCCAACATTTATGTAATTTGTCACTTAGCTCAGATGTGACTCAAGCTGTGTACTTAATCCTAAAAAAAAAAAAAAAAAAATTCTCAAGACAAGAAACTCTACCCCTAGTGCCCAAAGAGCCCACAAACCCCTACCTTCTCAGATTCTCAGAGCTCTGCTGGGGTGAGGATAATTGGCAGTTAAGCCTAGAACTATGTCGAAGTCTTCTGTAAAATGAAGAATCCGTTTATAATGTGAATACCAGCGTCCGAAGGGATATGTTTGAATTTTCACCTCTCATCTTAGTAAGATTTCTTAAAATGTTATTTAGCCAGTAATTATTTTTAAGTTTTCCCCACCGCCATCCTCCAAAGAGCTATAAAGCATGTTATTTACATTGTTAAATGAATATTTCTTATGTACAGACTTAAAGTGAATGAATTACCATAGTTGTTTCAACTTTCTTTAGAGAATAGTTTTACATTCTGAATATCTTCCAATACAATATTTTTTTAAGAAAACGTTGGGTTCCTTAAATAGCAATCTTCAAATTGGGTTTGAAATTCAGAAATACTGTGGTGCCTTCCAGCTTAAGGTTCTTAAAGGTTTTTACCTTCTTTCTTGAGTGAGATGCTGGGCAGCAGAGGGTGCTTTCAGCATACTGGGGCAGCAATTGTTAGAAGTGCAACAAAAGAGGAGCCTTGCGCTGTCCCCTGGGCTTTGGACCCTGCTGGGGCCTCCTACCAGAACAGAGACACACTGCTTTCTTGTGCTTTCATTGGCCCTCAGTGGCAAAGTACCAATTCATCTATCTTTAGTGAACCAACCTCAGCTGAGCTTTCTCCCCAGGAGGAAGGTTGGCTGCTAAAAAGATTCTTTTTGCCAGTACTTTCTTTCTGAATAAAGTCTTTCACAGTTAACAGATTGCTTTCAAATGTATTACCTTGCATGCTGTCCTCTACTGACAGTAGACCATGGTCTCAGTATGCATGACATAAAAGGAGCAGTCAGGACCATAACCCGATTTTGATGTTTGATGTAGTTGGGAGTTGAGTTTAGATCCTGGCCAAGCACTTACTTGCAGGTGACCTAAGGACATGACCTAGCCTTTGAGTACCTCTGACCCTCATAGTAGAATGGGCTATATGAGAAATAAGTAAGGTAATATACAAAAACACCCACCAAGGGCTGGTTGCTCAAAAGATGTTAGCTTCCTTGTATACAAGGGCCTCCTGGTGAGGACATACAACACCAAGAACTAGAAAAGCTGGGAAACTTTCCGTGGGAGGCAAATTTGAAAAGGGAAGCCAGGTAAAAGGTAAGGAATCTCTCACCAACCCCCTGTGGCCTGTGATTCAGGTCATGGAGACACATGAAAGGGAAGTGGAAAGAGCCTGGCCCCCTCTCTGTGCTGGCCATGGAGAGGCCTTCTTGGAGGAAGGGAATGTCAAGATGAATCATCACTGTGTGCTCATTTCCTTGGCCAACTTATTCTTCTCCAGCTACACTTATGACCAAAGATGTCTCGTGAACATAAGGTTAGCATTAAGCTTAGTATGGAGCCCTGGGATCAGCGGATGTATGTGATGAGAGCTGCAAAGAGAAATAAGCAGGGTATGGCAATGCCCTGAGAGAGCCTGCCAGAAGTGGGGGGAAGGAAGCCATGAGGATTGATAACTAATACCTGATAGCTATCACCTAACAAGGTGAAGGAAGACGAGGCCTCCACAATGAGCACTTGGTGCATAATCAATGTGAAATAAGACACATCCCTTTTCAGGAATATTCTGTAAAAAGGTGATAGGGGTTGTTCCCCAGGAAAGAACCCAATCCAGACCCAGAGACTAGTTCTCTCTGAAATGCCCCACCAAGCCCAAGGCAGCTGGATCTTTATTAGAAAATTGCAGTTAGAACCAGTTTTATGGACTGAATTGTACCCCCCCTGAAATTCATATGTTAAAGCCCTAACCCCCAGTGTGACTGTATTTGGAGATGGGGCCTCTAATGAGGTAATTAAGGTTAAAGGTGGTCACAAGGGTGAGAACCTAATCCTATACGACTGGTGTCCAACAAGAAGAGGAAAAGATACCAGAGAGCTCTCTCTGTACACAAAGGACAGGCCACGTGAGGAGATAGTGAGAAGGTGGCCATCTGCAAACCAGGAAGAGGGGCTCACCAGAAACCAACTCTGCTGACATCTTGACCTCAGACTTCCAGCCTCCAGAACTCTGAGACAATAATATCTGTTGTTTTAGCTACCCAGTTTGCAGTGTTCAGTTATGGCAGCCCTAGAAAATTAATATACAAAAAATTTTAATGACTTTACCTTTCCTTATATTTTCTTGCCTTATATCTAATTATGATATTACATGTGCATGGTAACTGTTATTATTATGATATAGCTGCTTTTTAGTCCCTGTTAAATCTCATAAATTACCTTGTGGCATTTTCTCTTCTTTTTGTACAAAAGACCACTTAGGAGACCTGGCAGAAAAATTGGTGAATAAGCAAACATCGGGTGTGCTGCAACAAAATAGGATATTTTGATGTAGCCAATTTGATCATTAACCTTTCACCTTTTTTATAACCAAGTGCTGAATCAGTAGAAGATGGAAGTGAGGCTCAGCATGGGAGTAGGAGTGAAAGATGGGGTGTGAGCAGAGACAGGGTGAGAGACCATGGATGTGCTGGGAGGAATGGAGGGGGTCTTCATACTACTTAGTAGTTTTCTAAAAGTTATCATTTAATGTTTGGGAGATTTTAGGGTCATGAAATGGGGTAGATGTTAAAATGTGCAGGCATTCAATGCCACAGGGACCAAATGGGAGATGATAGCAAAGACTCTTCTCTGCAGAAGCTAGCACCCATAATGCCATCTGAGTTACTGATACACAGTGTCCGAAGATAATGGCGAACATAGGCATGGATCACATGGGCTTTTATTTCAGGTGATCTAATCTGGCAGACAAAAGAAGGAAATCCAGAGAAATTCTGCTGACAGGTATGCTCGTGGCTGGGAGAGCATCCAATGCCCCTGCAGGAGATGGTGAAACACTCAATAAACAGGACCCTCATCAACTGGCCTAGGGTTCATCCCTAGGTTGAAGACTGGAATGCTGGGCATGAATAATACTGAGGTTTCACCTACAGGCTGGGCCAGCAAAACAGGACAGGGGACAGGGGGTGAGGGGGACAGCAAATGGAAGTTTGTGGGGACTGCTGAGACTCCAAGCTTCATGGGTACGCATGGTCATCTCTGGCACTCTGATGCCACATGATAGGAAGCAGGGCTGAATCTTTTGGGTAATGACATCAAATGCCCCTATTCTGATGGATCCAGAAAGTGATAGGAGACAGGGCTGTGCCTACTAGAGATACTCATTAAAAGATATAACCCAGGAAGCTGGAAATGGCCAAGGCAAAGCAAATAAGAAAGTTCTAGAACTCACTAAATAACTGAGTTACTTATCAATATATGCTGTGGACTGAACTGTGTCCTCTCAAAATCCATATGTTGAAGCCCTCACTCCCAGTGTGGCTGTATTTGGAGTAAAGAAGTAATTAAGGTCAAATGAAGTCATAAGGGTACAGCCTTGATCCAATAAGATTGGTGTTCAGAGACAGCAGGGAGCTCACTCTCTCTCCCCACCACAAGAGGACACAGCAAGAAGGCAGACATCTGCAAGCCAGGAAGAGAGCCCTCACCAGGAATGGACTCCATTGGCACCTTGATCTTGTGCTTGGCTGCTGGTAGGTGATCTCTAGGCCACCGGAAGGCCCTGACTGATGAGAGTATCTTTGTTTTCCTGGGAGACAGTCTAATGACGTGATTTATGATAGGGTCTTTGAGCCATGCTGTACCAGTTTTGACCTCTGGAGGAACTAGAGACCATTAGTCTGAGCTCCTGCGGGGGATGGAAACAAAGCCATCCATGTGGACAATATGTGATCAAGCTCCACTAAAAACTCTGGATGTCAAATGCTCAGGTGAGCTTCCCTGGTTGGCATTATTCTGTGAGTATTGAATAATAAGGTTGGCATTATTCTGTCACACATCGTGGCCAGGAGGCAACAACATCCATGCCTCTGTGGGGGGAGAACAATGAGAAGCCCCATGTTTGGACCCCTCCAAGACTCTGCCCTATGTGTCTCTTCCTTCTGATGATTTTAGTCTATTTCCTTTGACTACAATAAAACTTTAATTATAAATATAGTGCTTTCCTGAGTTCTGTAGTCATTCTAGTGAATTATCAAACCTGAGGGCCAAGGACAAGCTCTTTAGGCTTTTTCTTTTATTAAGGATTTTAACTTTGTGTTGTTTTTTGTTATAAACAGTTATTTATCTATTAATTTAACTTGTGGTAGTTTTAAATTATTGTGTAATCAGCTCTATCAATCTTTCCCTATGTAGTTTTTGTTTACTTAAAAAGGCCTTTCTCACTAGAAAATGATATAGGCATTCATCTTTATTTTCTAGTTTTCTACAGTATCATTTCTCTTTATTTAACTAATTCCATTTAGGATTTGTTTTGTTATATGCTACTAGGTAAAAATCTATTGTTACTCTTTTCCAAATAGTTTCTCAGTTGACCCAGCACTATCTTTTCAATGATCATATTTTTCTACTTTGTTATCACATGCTAAATTCTCACATATACTAGGGTTTATATGTGGTCACTCTATTCTGTTGGATCTACATGGCTGTCTTTTCTTGCATTACCCTGCCTTTAGTTTTCTTGGATTTACAACACAAATTAATATCCCACTGCAGGCATCTTTCCTATTTATATTGTTCCTATTTAAAATCTTCTTGGCTTACTTTCCTATTTATTCTTCCCTAATAAATTTTTCTGTGCCCCAAGAAAATGCTTTACTCAGAACATAAAAGA
This sequence comes from Aethalodelphis obliquidens, assembly GCF_003676395.1. Taxonomy (NCBI): domain Eukaryota; kingdom Metazoa; phylum Chordata; class Mammalia; order Artiodactyla; family Delphinidae; genus Aethalodelphis; species Aethalodelphis obliquidens. Next base: position 7,390,283 of record NW_020837999.1, on the reverse strand, counting down.
AAAATTAAAATCACTTTGTCAATTCCCATCAACCTCCCAAAATAAAATATTAATAGAGTTTTTCACTGGAATTGCATTAAACTTAAAAATTTGGGGAAAATTGATATATGTATTTATAAGGCTAACTCTTTCCATGCAGAAATATATGTCCCACAGTAAAAATAAATACATTAAAAAAACGTTTAAGTTGATGTTCTTTATACAGGTCCAGCAGGTTTCTTGTTAACCTCAAGGAAATAAGAATTTTTATGGCTCTTAATGTACATTGTTATATTATCTCTACAAAAATTTCACAAAATATGAGATTAAAAATGTCCCCTTGCCAGTCTGAGCAGGTAAAAAAAAGTATCTCACTATAGATTTAATGTGCACTTCTTTGACTTTTCATGAGGTTGAATGATTCTGAATGTATTTATTGATTAGTTGTATTTCTTTCTTTGTGAACTTTTGCCTATTTTCTATATTAATAATAATAACACTTTGACTTACAAGGTGGAAGTATTTTTCCCAGTACATCATTTGCCTCTTAATTTTGTTTATTACATTTTCTGATATATAGAATTTTAAAATTTTCCATCTATGCAAATCTATTCTTTACGGTTTCTTCATTTATATTTAGAAGTCCTCCAATTCAAAGATCACATAATATTTGTGTAAATTTTCTTCTAGTCATTTATATGTTCTTCTATTTGTTTAAATTTTAATTCCCATATCCACATTGGATTCATATCAGTTTATGATATAAATGAAATAAAGACTGGGTTTCATTTTGAGTTTTAAAGGTTGGTTTGTTTGAGTCTGTATATTGAACCATGGTCATTTTCTTTTCAGAAGTTATTCTGTGTCAAAGTTATTTGGTTTACTTAGTAATTTTTAAGTACAGAATTTCTTGGCACACACTCTTCAGTGGAGTAATAAAATGTTCTCATTATGAAAGGAATTTAAGCAATTACATCTGAAGCCTTCTTACTAGTGTATCTAACAAGGTACCTTTTAGCTTAAAGAATGTGGACTATCATTCAACTGCCAGCTGCCATTCCACTGGGGCTTTTGTGAGTCCTCTGAAAGGCTGCAAAGAGTTAAAGAGGTTATTTTACCAGCACCGTCTATAAAAATGTGTTGCTACAATTCACTTGGAAGGCTCAATCCCCCAAGGGTATAAAGAATTAATTTACAGTCACAAGTTTGGCATTCTTAAAAGAAAGCTGCTCAAACAATGGGAAACATTACCCTCTGAGAAATCAGATGTGTTTGGCAGACCTGATCCAAGATTTCCAGCAACGTACTACCTACACAGCAAAGCTAAGGAGCAGCAGAAACCTCTCCCGAAATCAAATACGGTACAGTACAAGAATATTATATTGAATGTCTGAAAACCTGAAGTCCTTGTCCCAACACCAATGATTTGATCTTCGTAAGTCACTTTAATGGGTGTCAATTTCCTCTTATGAAATCGGTGACCTCATAGGACTGTAGCAAAAACTAAATGAGAAAATTTATATGAATGTATTGTGTAAACTGTAAAGCACTGGTCAAAACATTTGTATTTATTAATTAGCCTGTAATTGAACTTATTCTACTTCTCTAACTGAAGAGGAGAAGGTAGCACCTGCTGTCCGTGGCCTGTTCATCCTGTCCTGGGGAAACGCTATCTGGACACCCACTACCTCCCCTCCAATCATGCCCCACTTCTGAACCACGCATGCTTCCTGCCAGCAGCACTTCCCAGGACAGATATGTACATTAGCTTAAGCCCAGGGCCTTCAAGAAAGTAAGCACTGCATCTAGGCAGGAAAAAGAGGAATAACATTTACTGAACACCTACCATGTGTGGAGCACTGAAAGATATGCCAGCAAAATAGAGATGAGTGAGTACAGTCCTGTCACTTTTTACTTTAATTTTCAGCTGTACCAGACTCATGAGGTCCATAATGATCCAACATATATCACAGGCCAGAGGGTGTTTGCAAGTATGAACTACATTTCCACCCTTGGACAGTATTAGGACTGGGAAAGAGAGAGAAATTTACATGCAAGTTGGGTGGAGTCAATAGAATATTTGTAAAATGATTTAAAAGTTTAGCTAACTCAAAGATGTGTTTGTGCATCTATAAGAATTAAGTCTAAAATTCTTGACATGGACCAGGACCAAGTCTGGGCTCTTCTTTCAAGAAAACTGCCCAAGTCATGATAAAGTTAAAACATAATGGGAAGGCATTGAAGAGGGAAGGGGCATGATCAGATCTGTGCTTTAAAAAGAGTACTCTGGTTATGAGTTATCACTTCATACCAATCAGAATGGCCATTATCAAAAAGTCTGCAAATAACAAATGCTGGAGAGGGTATGGAGAACAGGGAACCCTCCTACACTGTTGGTGGGAATGTAAACTGGTGTAGCCAATATGGAGAACAGTATGGAGGTTCCTCAAAAAACTAAAAATAGAGTTATCATATGATCCATCAATCCTACTCCTGGGCATATTTCCAGACAAAACCCTAATTCGAAAAGATCATGCACCCTAATGTTCATAGCAGCACTATTTAGCCAAGACATGGAAGCAACCTAAATGTCCATTGACAGATGAATGGATAAAGAAGATGTGGTATATATATATATATATATATATATATATATATATATATACACGCATACACAATAGAATATTGCTCAGCCACAAAAAAGAATGAAATAATGCCATTTGCAGCAACATGGATGGATCAAGAGATTACCATACTAAGTGAAGTAAGTCAGACAGAGAAAGACAAATATTATATGATATCACTTATATGTGGAATCTTAAAAAAAAATGATACTGATGAACTTACTTACAAAACAGAAACAGACTCACAAACAGAGAAAAAAAAACTTATGGTTACCAAAGGGGAAAGTTGGGGGGGAGGGAAGGGGGAAGGGACAAATTAAGAGTTTGGGATTAACAGGCACACAATACTATGTATAAAATAGATAAACAACAAGGACCTACTGTATAGCACAGGGAACTATATTCAATATCTTGTAATAACCTACAATGGAAAATAATCTGAAAAATATATATATAACTGAATCACTTTGCTGCATACCTGAAACTAACACAACATGGTAAATCAACTCTACTTCCATTTAAAAAAAAAAAAAAAAAAAAGAGTACGCTGATTGCTGTAGAAACAACAGAGGGGAACACTGCAAGAAGGGAGCAGGAGCCCCTAAGCCGTGGTGTACAGCTGCTGGCTTGCTCTGGCTCAAGAAACTTGACTGTGTCCATATCTTCCCAAGGCCACATCTAGGGCCATCAGGTTAGTAGACTGAACTAGGCCATGGTATAAGTTTCCTTATACCAAGGAAACTTGCAAATGCTACAAATCAGGGCTTTCCTACCTTCCTGCCCTCAAGAGCCAGCTTACCAGCACAGTACTGCCTAGAAGGTTTCTACAGGAGACCAGGCAAGAAGGGCAGTTTGATCTAGGGTGGTGACAGTGGAGGTGAGGGAAGTGGATGGATTTGGAAAGCTATTTGCAGATGGAATTAGCAGAATGTGCTGACGGATTGGATATGGGATGGGGTGGTCAGGGAGAGGGGAGAGATAAGAATACCTCCCAGGCTTTAATGAGTACATAAGTGTGAGCATCAAAGGCAATGTTTTGAGTTTGGCTTTGAGACAGAGAATGTCCTGGACTCAGACACTGAGGTGATTTTAGAATTCCACAGTTTTCAGTCACTCATGACCTGGCCCCAGTCCACCCTCCCAACTCATCCTGGGCATTATTCTCTTCCTCTCTGCCCTAGACTCCAGCCCCACCAGCCACCTTTCAGTTCTTCATTTAGAAAATTTGTTTAGCCTCCAGGCCTTCCTTCATACTGTTCCCTCAGCCCAGAATGTTCTTATCACAGCTCTCTGCATAGCTGGCTTGTTTTCTTCCTCAGGTCCCTGCTAATAGAGGACACCTTCTCCCTCCAACCATACCCTCCCTGTTAGTTTCCTTCCTGGCACTTATCACAATTTATAATCATACATTTTTATGACTACTTGCTTGTGCTCTGTCTCCTTCACTGGACTGTAAGCTTTTTTTTTAAATTGATCTCTGATTCTTCAGCATCTAACAATTTGCCGAATAAATAAGTAAGCAAGAAAAATAGCCTGCCAGCAGCCTATAGACAAGAGACCAATGTTGTACCACTTCTGCAGCGCAGACCTCTAAGCACCCGCAATAAAAATTCTGTATTTAGAAAAACAGTTGAGACGCTGCAAGTAACCCATCCACAGGGCAGGGTGTGACAGGCAAGGGCAAGTCCAGGCTTGGGACTTCCCCAAGTCTAGATCTGGCTAAAGAACTGGGAAGTTCTCACAGTGAAGGTGACAGCTGAATGAAGACCTAAAGGATGGGTGTATTACATTTCTATAGTAGTTCCAAGCTCACAAAAGGAGATTCACATTTGTTGCATAAAAGTTGTTCAGAAGGTGTGACCGCAGGTTGACCCTAGAGCTGGACCCAGGCAATCGGAGATGCCTCATTAGCACCCCCTGTCCTTAGAATGTACGTTCCCTGCACCACTCCCACTTGGGAACCATTTTCAAAGACATAGCCTTGAAGGAGTAAGGTGTTGTTGAGAGCATCTGGACAGTTCATGTGATTGAACCCAGCTATATATAAACTTTTAAGATTTTGGTGAGCAGGTACCGAGATCTACTCATCTTGTGCCCTCCCCCCAAGGCAAGCCTTGCAAGTAAGTTCCCTTGCTTATTAAAACCATCACCTGCCCATCTGGAGTGGTCTGACTCTTTCTCAGTCTCTCCTTGCCCTTCACATACAGGGAGGAGTTTGTGAACCAACAGCATTTTTCATGAATTCTTACATTAACTCAGTGAAGTAGGCAGAGCAGAGATTGCTCTTCCCTGTGTAGAAATGAGAAAGTTGACAAGTACAAAACCAAATTAAAGTTGAGGTCATCTGCCTCCAAGTTCAGAACTCTTTGCATTCTCTATTTCCATTTAGAATGTATTTTTGTGCACCTACTATGTGACAAATAAAGGGGGGTATAAGGGAAATATAAAGCATAATCCTTGACCTAACAGAGTTAAAAAACTTGCAAAACAATTTGAGACTGCTCCCACCATCAATCAACAATGCATGCTGAGCTGACAGGCTGTAGGAACTCGGAGACAGAGGAGAGTGTGTAGGATGAGAGCCAGGAGAAGCTGTTACAGAAGGTAAGTTTGAGTTCTGCAGACCAGTCCTAATGCCCTGTTAATGCAGAGGAGAAGACTTGAGTTCACTGTGCCCCTGCTGAGCTCATTTCCTTAACTTTCACTGATGAAGACATTTCAGAGCAAAGAGCCTCTTTTCTAATCAACAAAATGCTGTACATGGAAATATCTGACAATGTTACAGCCACTAGGACTCTTCTCACTCCAATTATTCCCTCATCAGTCTCACATCCTCTTGTTTCTGTTTTCTGCTCTGCCAGTTTCTACCTACAACATTCAATACTGACTCAGCACCAGACAACATTTTTCTTCTCCAGAATCCTCTGCCATCTCTATAGTGAGACCCCACCATTTCTGATCACAGCTGCCTTCCTTTCAATCTCCGACTGTCTACAGCATGTGAAAATAGGGGTACCAGTGGCCTCCATCTACCCGATCTCCTCAAAGAGTGGATGCCATGCCACCCCTGGGCATCACTTTCATGCACCTGAGTGGCAGCCAGTGGCCACAATCCCACTATCCCTCACAGAAGTCAAGGAAAGAAGGAGCAAGAGAAGAGAGGAGTAGGAGAGGAAAGTTGTATGTGATGAGAAGTTAAGGGCCACCAATTATTGCTTTAGGTCAACAGTCTCCAACCTTTTTGGCACCAGGGACTGGTTTCGTGGAAGACAATTTTTCCACGGATGGGGGCGGGGGGATGGTTCAGGCGGTAATGCGAGTGATGGGGAGCGGCAGGTGAAGCTTCGCTTGCCTACCACTCACCTCCTGCTGTGCAGCCTCGTTCCTACCAGGCCACAGACGGATACCAGTCTGCGGTCCAGGAGTTGGAGACCCCTGCTTTAGGTGGCAGTCAGTGACACTGGGACACAGGCTAAGTCTGCCAGAAAAGCTGCTGAATGATTCTGTAGACTCGCTTGTGACCAAGAGGCAAGCATGACCCCTGCCCCTACCACCACCATCAAATACACAACTTGTAAATAATCTCTCAAATATACCCTCCTCACAGGTGGGAAACCCAGTTCTGTACATTCTTAATCACAAGAGCTTGAAGATGATACTATTCTTCCATGCTAGAGGAGACAGTGTTGTCTTACAGCAGAAGCTTCAATCAGAATCCAATTTTCATCCTTGTAGATGACTGGGCCTCATTCACTTTCTCACTCAAGTAAGAACCAAGCATTTTGCTCAAAGCAGTTAAATAAACAATAAATCAGTGAAACCTCCTGTTGAAATATCTTTTCTCATTTGTATTTGTTTGCATTGTATGTTCTTCATACCAAGTCCTAAATAGACCAAAAACAGATTTACTTTTAAATAAACATTGTTTCCAGGTATAATCTATACACACTGTGAGATGAGGCATTTTAAATCTCTCTTAAAATAATACAATCTGTCAAGTTTAAAAGCCATCAAAGCAAAATACAGGCTATATTTATATGATCTAATATAAACTACTAAAATCTTAAATTCTAAATAATTTTGCCACAAGGTAAGATGTTCAAAATTCCATGAGAAAATACTCTCATTGTCAAAAATAAACAATAAAATGGAAAATAAGAATAAAAGCTTCTGGGGGTGGGATGAATTGGGAGATTGGGATTCACATATATACACTAATCTGTATAAAATAGATAACTAATAAGAACCTGCTGTATAGCACAAGGAATTCTTCACTGTACAGCAGAAACTAACACAACAGTGTAAAACAACTATACACCAATTAACAACAACAAAAAAAGAACAAAAGCTTCCATCAGCAGTTGAATGGATAAAGAAGATGCTTAACCCTGAACTGCACAAGCACACAACATATTCAAAGCAGCCTAGCAAAGGTTCCAAAAACTGAGATGCTACTGGAACTATCACTCACAGAACATAGACAGTCTGAAGCAAACCGAGTGGATTATCTGTTAAAACCATCAAACAATTCAACATATGCTATCTCTTTTAAAATAGAGACATAAATGGGTTAAAAGTTAAAGGATGGAAACATAGTATGCAAACACTAATCAACAGAAAAATGGAGTGTCTATATTAATATCAGACAGAATAAACTTCAAGGACTATTACCAGGGGTGGGAGAAAAAAAGATATTATATAAGAAAAGAGTGAATTCACCAAAAAAAAAAAAATCTTAAATGTGTATGCACCTAACAAGACAACTTCCAAAAACTTAAACACAGATAGAACTGAAATGAGAAGTAGATAAATCCATGATTATACTTAGAGGTTTCAACATTTCTCTCACAGTAACTGATAGAAGTAGACAAAAAATCAGTACCAATACAGAAAACCTAAACACCATTATAAACCAGGTGACATAATTCACCTTTACAGAACACACTCTACCTAACAACAGTAGAAAACAATTTTTTTTAAGTGCACATGGGATATTCACCATGATACACCAAATTCTGGGCCATTAAACAAATCTTAACAAATTTATAATAATTGAAATCACATAAAATATCTTGTTGAATCATAATGGAATTAAATTAGAAGTTAATACAAGAAAGATATCTAGTAAATGTACAAATATTTGGAAATCAAACAACACACTTCTAAATTACCCATAGGTCAAAGAAAAAGCCACAAAGGAAACTAGGGGGAAATGAAATGAAAATAAAACTACAACATATCAGATTTTGTGGGAGGCAATTAAAACAGTGGTTCAAATGGAATTTATACGATTAAATGATTATATTGGAAAAGAAGAATGTCTCAAATCAATAATATAATTGTACACCTTTAAAAACTAGAAAAAGAAGAGCAAAATAAACTCAAAGCAAGTAGAAGGAAGGAAATTATTAAGGTAAGAGCAGAAATCAATTAAAATTGAGACTAAAAAAAAAATCATACTCAAAAAAAAAAAATCATACTCAAGAGTGAAAAGCTAAAAGCTTTTCCTCTAAATCAGGAGCAAGACAAGGGTGTTCACTCTCACCACTTTTATTCAACATAATATTAGAAGTCCTAGCCAGATCAATTAAGCAAGAAAAAAGAAATAAATGCATGCAAATTGGAAAGGAAGAAGTAAAACTGTCACTATTTGCAAATGACATGATATTACTCAAATTCAGTCAAGTTGCAGGATACAAAATCAATGCATAAAAATCGGTTGTGTTTCTATACACTAATAATGAACTATCAGAAAGAGAAATTAAGAAAACAATTCCATTTACAATTACATCAAAAAGAATAAACTACCTAGTAATAAATTTAACCAAGGAGGTGAAAGACCTGTATATGGAAAACTATAAGACACTGATGAAAAAAACTGAAGAAGACACAAATAAATGGAAAGATATTGCATAATCGTGGAATTAATCAGAAGAATTAATATTGTTAAAATGTCCATACTACTCAAAGCAATATACAGATTCAATTCAATTCCTATCAAAATTCCAAAGGCATTTTTCACAGAAAGAAAACAAATAATAGAGAAAATTAATGAAACCAAAAGCTGGTGCTTTGAAATGTTCAGTAAAATTGATAAACCTCTAGTCAAACTGAACAAGAGTAATAGAAAGAACATGAGCTACTAACATCAGGAATGAAAGAAGGGACATCACTACTGATCCCACAGACATTGAAAAGATAATAACAGAATTCTAGGGAAAACTCTATGTCTATAAATTTGATAATGTAGATGAAATGAACCAATTCTTTGATAAACAAACTATCAAACCCACACAGGAAGAAATAGATATATTTCTATTAAAGAAATTGAATTTGTAGTTTTAAGCCTTCCATAAAGGATACTCCAGGCCACATGGTGAAGTCTATCAAACACTGATAGAAGAAATAACAATTCTACACAATCTCTTCCCCAAAAAGGGGAGGCAATACTTCTCAACTCATTTTATGAGGTTGGCATTAAATGATAAAACCTGATAAAGACATTACAATTAAGAAACTTTCAAACCAATATCCCTCATGAACATAGATACAAAAATATTTCAAAATATTAACAAATTGAATTCAACAGTATATAAGAGGGATATGTCACAACCAAGTGGGGTTGCTCCAAGGAACGCAAGGTGTGTTCAACATTTGAAAAGCAATTGATGTAATTTACCATATCAACAGTCTAAAGAATAATAATCACATAAACATCTTACTGGATGCAGAAAAAGTATTAGAATAAATTCAATATCCATTTATAATAAAAAATCTCAGCAGACTAGGAATAGAAGGAACTTCCTTAATCTAAAAGGAGGTATCTATGAAAAACCTACAGGGAACTTCACACTTAATGATGAGACTAAATGCTTTCCCCCTAAAATTGAGAACAGGGAAGGAATGCCCTCTCTTACTACTCCTAGTCAAATGGTACTGAAAGTCCTAGCCAGTATAATAATGCAATAAAAAGAGGTAAAAGACATATACTGCGTGGGCCAAAATGTTCGTTTGGTTTTTTTCTGTAAGATGGTTCTGGTAGCACTTAGTTGTCTTTAACTTCATTCGAAACCATTTTATTAGATTGTATGTGACAGCTGTCATACCAGTGTGCATTTAAAAAAAGACTTATCAGAATTGGTGAATTTTCGTAGAGCCATTTTTTAAAAATTTATTTATTTTATTTATTTTTGGCTGCATTGGGTCTTCGTTGCTGTGTGTGGGCTTTCTCTAGTTGTGGTGAGCGGGGGCTACCTTTGTTGCAGTGCACGGGCTTCTCACTGCGGTGGCTTCTCTTGTTGCGGAGCACAGGCTCTAGGTGCATGGGTTTCAGTAGTTGTGGCACGTGGGCTTAGTAGTTGTGGCACATGGGCTAAGTAGTTGTGGCTCGCAGGCTCAGCACACGGGCTTAGTTGCTCCACAGCAATGTGGGATCTTCCTGGACCAAGGCTCAAACCCCTGTCCCCTGCATTGGCAGGCAGATTCTTAACCACTGCGCCACCAGGGAAGCCCTGTATAGCTATTTTAATATTGAAGATGGAAGAAAAAAAGCAACATTTTCAGGATATTATGCTTTATTATTTCAAGAAGGGTAAAAATGCAACTGAAATGCACAAGAAGATTTGTGCAATGTATGGCGAAGGTGCTGTGACTGATCGAATGTGTCAAAAGTGGTTTGCAAAGTTTCGTGCTGGAGATTTCTTGCTGGACGATGCTCCATAGTCGGGTAGACCAGTTGAAGTTGATAGTGATCAAATCGAAACAATAATTGAGAACAATCAACGTCATACCACGCGGGAGATAGCCGACATTCTCAAAATATCCAAATCAAGCTTTGAAAGTCATTTGCACCAGCTTGGTTATGTGAATTGCTTTGATGTTTGGGTTCCACATAAGTTAAGCGAAAAAAACCTTCTTGACCATATTTCCACATGCGATTTTCTACTGAAACATAATGAAAACGTTCTTTTTTTAAAACAAATTGTGACGGACGATGAAAAGTGGGTACTGTACAATAATGTGGAACAGAAGAGATTGTGGGGCAAGCGAAATGAACCACACCAAAGGACGGTCTTCATCCAAAGAACGTGATGTTGTGCATATGGTGGGATTGGAAGGGAGTCCTCTATTATGAGCTCCTTCCAGAAAACCAAACAATTAATTCCAACAAGTACTGCTCCCAATTAGACCAACCGAAAGCAGTACTCGACAAAAAGCATCCAGAATTAGTCAACAGAAAACACATAATCTTCTATCAGGATAACGGCAACACCTCATGTTTCTTTGATGACCAGGCAAAAACTGTTACAGCTTGGCTGGGAAGTTCTGATTCATCCTTCGTAATCACCAGACATCGCACCTTCGAATTTCCACTTATTTAGGTCTTTACAAAATTCTCTTAATGGAAAAAAATTCAATTCCCTGGACGACTGTTAAAGGTACCTGGAACGGTTCTTTGCTCAAAAAGATAAAAAGTTTTGGGAAGATGGAATTATGAAGTTGCCTGGAAAATGGCAGAAGGTAGTAGAACAAAAGGGTGAGTATGTTGTTCAGTAAAGTTCTTGGTGAAAATGAAAAATGTGTCTTTTATTTTTACTTAAAAACTGAAGGCACTTTTTGCCCCACCCAATAGATTAGAAGGTATGAAACAAAAATATTTTTATTTATAGATAACAAAATTGCCCATGTCGAAAATTTCAAAGAATCTACAAAAAAATCCTAAAACTAATAAATCAGTTAGCAAGGTAGCAGGATACATACCAATATACAAATCAATCTTATTGCTAATACAACAATTGAAATTTGAAATTTTAAAAATACCATCTACAATAGTACCAAAAATAAGTGAAGTACTTAGGTATAAACTAACAAAATATGTGCAGAATCTATATGCTAAAAACTACAAAAGACTGATGAGAGAAACAAAAGAAGATCTTAAAAATTGCAGAGACATACAGTATTCATGAATTGGAAGATTCAGTATTATTAAGAAATTGTTTCTCCCCAAACCAACATATAGAGTCAAGGCCATCACCATCAAAATTCCAGCAGGACTTTTTTTTATAGATACAGACAAGCTAATTTAAAATTTTATATGGAAAGCCAAAGGAACCAGAATAGTTTAAACACACACACACACACACACACACAAATAGAAAAAGAACAGAGTTGGAGATCTCACACCACCTAATTTCAAGACTTATAGACAGTATGATAATGTCAAAAAGATAGGAATATAGATCAATGAAATAGAATTGAGAGTCTAGAAATAAATCCTTGTATTTATGGTCAGTGGATTATTGACAAAGCTACAAAAGAGTTCAGCAGAGAAATTATGGTACTTTTAACAAATGGTGCTGGAACATTTGAACATTTAGAAGCAAATAATATATGTATTATATATATATATGTATATGTATACACATACATAAGAAATATAGATCTTGATCAATATTCCACACCTTATACAAAATCAACTCACAGACCTAAATGTAAAATCTAAAACTAATAAGATTCTAGAAAAAAACATAGCTTGCAGTCTCATCACAAGAAAAAAATTCTCTATGTCCAGTGACAATGTTTACTAGACTTATTGTGGTGACAATTTTGCAATACATACAATTATCAAATAATTACACTGTACACCTGAAACTAATATAATGCTATGTGTCAATTATACCTCAATTTTTTTTTTTTTAAAAGGAGCTTGCTCTTCTGTATCTGAGGATCTGAGGAGCCTTCCCCAATACACAAAAACCTTACAATTACCTTACCTGGAGCAGATACCTCACAAAAGACAGGATGCCCATCCTCCTCAAAACCTATCCCAAACACCCGCTATTGCCATTAGACCCATAACAAGGGTTAACTTTCAGCATGTTCTGGTGGCCTGGAAGTGGCAGCAGTTCTCTACCTATAACTGGTGCTGAGCCCAGGTTCCTAGATTTGCCCCTTCTTCCAGGGAAACACTACTTGCTCTTCAGAGTGAGTATGGACCAAGATAATCTATATATTATGTCTTCACTAAACACCTATTATAAAACAGGCTGGGGTATGCATAGTTCCCATCTCTGGCCTTGTTTATTATCAGTGGTTATATAATCCTTTGACCCACAGTTTCTGGCTCCAGTTGAGGACCCAAAGCTGAAGTACAAAAACAAACTCCAGCTTGGAAGAGAAGGTGGAAAAGTTTGTTCTCACAGAATTTGTCCCCTTGACCACTGAAATAACCAGCCTAGATTCTTAATTTTTATTCATTGCTATCAGTAAATATTTATTAAGTAATTACAACAGTTTTATTGGGCAAGTAAAGCAGGTCATGTGCTATGCAATCATGAGAAGACACAAAACCAGGGTCCCCAACCCTACATAGTCCATTCTAGATGAAGAGTAAACATACACCTTTATGTTTTCACAGATTGTGTTTATGGAGCAATTCCAAACTCTCTTCATTGGGCGACATGCCTCTGTGTGACTAAATTTTCTAGGCTTGGGCAAGGTAGCTGGGCAGAGAAAATCCCCTAAAACTCAAATTATTTCTAAGGGAAGTAGGGGTTGTACTTATGCTGGAGGAGGACAAAGATAGACTTTGAAATAGCACATGATTAGAGCTTAGAGTCCATCATCATGGAACTGATCTCAGTAAGGTAAGGGTCTCACTGCTTGTACTACCCCAAGTCTCCAACTGCCCCACTAGCAGGTATTGTTGGTGACAAAGGTAAAATGCAGGATTGCAGCCCATCATTGTTGTAAGAACTACTCAGACTTTCCTGATTTGAGTTAGCTGTTTCTTTAAGCAAAAAAAGAAAAAAGAAATTTATCATATGCTTGAATAATAATGTATAAAAGAAAAAGGGGATGGGAAAGAAGAAATGTTTAGGGGAAAGAGGAGGACAAAGGGATGAAAAAGTAGAGAAGAGATTAGGAAAGAGAACATTATACTATAAGTTCATTGAGGCCATATACCAATACCTTGCACAGTGCCTTGCACTTAGAGAGGGAAATGCTTATTCAATGAATGAATGAATGAACAGGAAAAAGGGGAGAGAAACGAGATATATGAATAAGTTTTAACTTGTAAATAGCTTTAGCTCTTTAAATATTAAGCAAACCTGTTTTTATATAAAAAGACAACACCAATGATACTCCTTCCCAGCTCCTCCAATCAGAAATGTGCACTTTCTATTGCTTATCCTCTATTAATATGAATCAGCCATATAGCCTACCCAGCTCCCTTTATGACCAGGATGTTGATCCCAGAGATAGGGCCATGGAACAGCGCAGGATTGACAGATGTCCATTAGGCTCAAACCCACGGTTTGGTTTTCGGTGGAACTGTACTCCCAGCCAACACAAGATGGAAATGAAGGCTGAATACTTATTGACAATAACTGACTACATACCTTAGTGGGTACACACAAAAAATAAACCAGAGGTATAAGATGAAATTCTGCGCTTCCAATCCACAAATCTAAATTTCACAAAAGGTTTTGATTGTTAATTGCAAAATAAACCTATCTGCCCACGAGGACCCTTGGAAAAGAGTGTCATTGACTGCATAATACATGTAAATACTTTGTTTATATAACCTTAATTGTCTGGCTTCCTGAAAAATGAAGGAATTTAGTTCAGAGACACTTGAGCTCAGTATCTAAGGACTGCTTTCCTTCTGCTTGGAACATAGAGATCCTTTATTTCAACAGCTAAATCCCAGCCATTTGCTAAAGATGACTCAGTGCCCAGGAAGTTCAGGAGAAAGTCTCAGAGAAAGAGAAACTGCCTCTGCCAATGCCTCATTTCTCCCACCAACATCTATATGCCACCTAAGTATCACCCATGTGGTCTGAAAGCTATCAAAGAGAAACAATGCTGACAGGTCCAGAATCGAACAATAGTTACCATATGTGTTTAAGGAGAATGCTTCTATTGATAGAGCCTGAAAATTACCTCTCAAATAGTTTTTGAAGCCATGGTGTTGAAAGACATTGGCTGAGAATCTGGAGCCAAGTGTTTATTGAGCTTATCTTAGTCCATATTCACTCTACAGAGCAAATAGTGGTTCCTGGAAGAAGGGGCAAATCTGGGAACCTGGACTCAGCACCAGTTATACTCAGGGACTTCTACCACTTCCAGGCCACCAGAACATGCTGAAACTTAACCCTAGTTATGGGTCTAATGACAATAGGAGTGTTTGGGGTAGGTTTTAAGGAGGATGGGCATCCTCTCTTTTGTGGGGTATCTGCTCCAGGTGAGGTAATTGTAGGTTTTTGAGGGAGAAAAAGACTCCTCAGATACAGAGGTACAGGCAAGGGGGACTAAGAGTGACTCAATATTCTCAGCTTTTTTTGAGTCCAGCCAAAACTCCTCATTTCAAGTTTTAGGACGTCATTCCTTTCTGACTAATGACCTAATGTTCACATGGAACACTTTGCAAGGCTGTGAATTCAACTGATGTAATTCTGCAATCTGCACAATTAAATTTTGCATTTGATTTTCAATAATATCGGCCCTGTGACTATAAAAAAAAAAAAGATCATTTTAGGGCTGCTGTGGAAGCTCTCTGGTCCTCAGACCAAGAATTGAACGAAGAGTTTAAGGTCCTGAGATTTTCATTTTCTTTCTGTAAGGACTCACTGTACTCAGAAGTATCTAACCTGCAGCAAGGTCCTTACAGTGATCACTACTGCCACTTGAGTCAGGTGCAGCAGGCACTTGAGCCCCCAAAGCACATGCACTTCATCACAGTCAACACGTGTGGTTATTTGATTGTGATGCTGCTGAATGTCGTGTATAACTAGCACTGCATCTCCCCTTGGCAAGAGGCTCAGACCAAACCAACAACAGAAAGCAATCTTTGAGAGTTTTTCTCCTAGAACTACTCCTAGTACCAATTTCTATTTCAGTTAGGGTTCAGTCAGAAACCACACAGCACTTCAAACAGAGGAAGCATAATATAAAGAATCGTTCACTTGGTGAAAAGGTGATTAGCTACTAAAAGAGCGGAAGAGAATTTTATGGGAACAGAGATGGCAAACACAGACTACAGCTATCACTCTTAAGGCCAAGGGAAAGGTAAACAAGGAGGAAACTTCAAAATGTAGAGAACGGCTGTACCAGGCTAAGATTCAGGCATCTAAGGGGGAAGGCTCAGAAACATGTCACCCACCGCTAGGATGAAGAAGAAAGCTTCTGGAGGACATTTACCAGCTGGAACCATGGGAGCAATCCACCACCACAAGGAATACCACCAGGGCCAGCTGTATGCTGATTCATTCACTGTCATGTGGAGAAAAAAAATCAAGATAAGTGCCTCCTTCTCCAGCTTTGAGAATCCCTTCAGCACACTCTTCACCCCCAACTGGCCAAACCCAACATCTGGCAGAGAAAAAAATGTGGTTTGCAGAGTATAGCTCGAGGGTCATAAAGTAGGACAAAGAAAGGTAGATTTGGAGCTAAAGGAAAATAAATTAATAACTGGAACACCTGAATACAGAGACTAGGAGTAAAGATGGAGAGAGATAAACAATTACAAGATATACTTGGGAGGCAGAATCACTTGTACTTGATGTCGAGTCCTTTTGGAGGTGCGTTAAAGGAGGACTCAGGATGACTTTCTCTTAAGAGAGAAGGGGAAAACTGGGGATATTCAGTCTTGTATCAAATGAGTTTGTTTGGTGGGGGAGGTGGGGAATTATGAATTACATCTTGGACATATTTCATATGTTTATGACAGAGGTCAAAATGGCAGATAGATGGCAATGCAAATCTTGAGGTTGGCTTAAGATAAAAATGGGCATCAGCATGTGGTTGTTATTTAAGGTCATAGGACTAGATGACATCACTTACAGAGAAACTGTAGTTAGATAAAAGGGTCAAGGAATGTGCCTGTGAAGCTCCAACACTTAGAAATCAGGGAAAAGATGAGGAGTCAGTAAAGGAGACAGATTAACCAGTGAGAGAAGCGAAAAAAATCAGGAGAGTTTGGTGTTACGGAAGCAGAGTAAGAAGTGTTTCCCCAAAAAGTAGTCAGTTCTGTCAAACACTAATTCTATTGGATTTAACGAGATGAGTTTTAATGGGTAGAGGAACAAAAAGAGAAAGGAACAGAGAAGTGAGTTGTAGCAGGAGGAAATGTTGAATCAAGGTAGGACTTTTAAACTGAGCTGTCTAATATGGGAACCCCTAGTCACAGGTAGTTGTTGAACACTTGAAATGTGACTATTGCAAACTGAGATGTGCTATAAGTGTAAATAATGTATCAGATTTTTAAAACTTAGTACAAAAAAGTATAAAATATCTTGTTAATAATTTTTATGTTGATTGCATGTTAAAATGATAATATTTTATATATATTGGGTTAAATAAAATATATTACAATTAGTTTTTCTTTTCACTTTTTTAAGGTGTCTATCATAAAATTTTAAATTACATATGTGGCTCACCTTATATCCCTATTAGACAGAACTGTACGAGGGCATGTTTGTATGCTAATACAATGAGCAGTGGAGAAGCAGAGATTGATGCTGTAGAAAGAGAAAGAGTAAGGAAAAGAAGGAAGACATTAATAAGCTTTAGTAGATAGGGAGGAATGGGGAAACAATAATAGATTGATGGACAGACAGAAAGACAGGTATACATAGGCAAATATTTGTCATAGTCTTTAAACAGAGACTATTCATTCTTTTTAAATGGCCATGAAGCATTGATAAACACTTATCAAGGTCTAGGTTGCAAATAAAATCTCAGTATGCTTCCAAAGGTACAGATCATATTGCAAGAAAACAAGAAATTAATAAGAAAAAGGTAGCAAACCCAATCTAATCCCATGAACATTATAAAACAGTTTTCTAATAACTCTTGGGTTAAAGTAGAAATCAGTGCTAAAATACAGAATGTTTAGAAATTTAAAAACACACTACATTTCAGAACTAATGGGATACCACCAAAGCTTAACTGAAAGAAAAATTCAGAATTTTTAGTGACCTGATTAACACATAGAAGACAAAGTAAATGATTTAAGCATTCAATTCAAGAAACTAAAAAGAGAACATCAAAATAAACCAACAGAGAATAGGAGAAAGAAACTAAGTAAAATAAAAGTAGAAATTAATGAACTAGAAAGCATAGCAAAACTGCATAGACCTGATAAATAAAACAATAGTTTTGTTCTTGTTTTATCTTTGAAAACTACAACATAAAAATCATTAGTAAGTAGAACCAAGAAAAAGGGAGAGGAAATAAAAACACATACAATGAGAAAGGGAATATAACCAAAAATAGATTTAAATTATAAAATTTCCAACATACGCCAATAACTTAGAAAATCTACATGAAATAGACACACTTTGGAAGATATAAATTACTAATATTGACTCTTGAAGAGAGAAAATTAGCCAAATAATCAGAGAACTTGAAAACGTACCAAAAGTTCTAACTTCAAAACAAGCATTAGTTCCAGACTGTTTTACCAGAAAGTCCAACATATCTTAAAGAACAGATAATTCCTGAGCTATTTAAATTATTCAGATAATAAAAATTAGGACAAGCTTCCCAATTTACTTTATTAAGAAGTTTATCCTATCAATGCTAGCAAAAATAAAATAAAATAAATCTTGTGTCATTTTCACTAATGAATAAAAATTTTTAAATCCAAAGTAAACTATTAGTAAGTCTAATTTATCAGACTTTTGACAGCAAGTAACAGAAACCCTGATCCAAATTATCTTTAACAATATGGGTATTTCTTGACTCAGCAGGAAGTCTAGAGGTAGAATAAGTTTCAGGATGGGTTGTAGTTCAATCATGTTATTAAGAATCCAGATTTTTTTCCCATCTTTCTGCTCTGCCACTCTTGGTGTGATGTCATTCCTGGTCTTTTATAAACATGACTGCAATATTTCCAAGCAGCCAGGCACAATTCTCAGAGGAAGATGAAAAAATGACTCCTTTTGGTTTTCACTTAGGAGCAAGGACACTTTTCCCGGAAGTTGCCCTAGTGGATGTCACGTCTCATTAGAAAGAGTTAGATCAAATGCCTGTCCCTGAACCAATCCCGATTAATGGCATGGTTTTATTTTAGTCTGTAGCATCAGAATCCCCTGGAAGACTTATTAAAACATATTATCGCAGGGTCCAATCCCCAGTTTCTGATTCAGTAGGTCTGGCGTGGGGCCTGATAATCTGCATTTCTAATAAGTTCCCAGGTAATGCTGGATTATCTTGGACCAATTAGGACTATCTCTGGAGCTGGAGGTAAGGTCAGCTTCCCCGAGGCACCTGGCTGGATGGAAGATGGATACTCGCTTAGAACTGTGGCTTACATAGCATCTTCAACAAGGAGAAATAAATTAGTACAGAAATGGCAGGACAGAGGAAAGTTGTTTTAGGCTTCCAAGAGTGGTGAGCTGTGGGAAGGTAAATATATGTGAGGAAACTAATGGAGTAAAGTTTGCTTGCAGGTTTCTCTGGTGCCATCTCTGAGATAAGAGTCTGTCTCCAGCAAAAGGAGAATTTATATACTGCCTTTAGGAAGAAAGAGGCAGGTTTTTCTGACTTTGATGTTTCTTAATTGCCTTCAGCTCAAAATAATTTTTATGTCAAAGAAAGAGGCATATTTTGAGGTGACATTCTGGTTTCCTTCAGTTTCCCATTTGAAACTTTATCTTCGGAAAATTTCATACATATATTTTTTTAAATAAATTTATTTTTGGCTGCGTTGGGTCTTCATTGCTGCACACAGGCTTTCTCTAGTTGCGGTGAACGGGCGCTACTCTTCATTGCAGTGCGCAGGCTTCTCATTGCAGTGGCTTCTCTTGTTGCAGAGCATGGGCTCTAGGCACACGGGCTTCAGTGGTTGTGGCACGCAGGCTCAGTAGTTGTGGCTCACGTGTTCTAGAGTGCAGGCTCAGTAGTTGTGGTGCACGGGCTTAGTTGCTCTGCGGCATGTGGGATCTTCCCGGACCAGGGATCGAACACACGTTTCCTGCTTTGGCAGGTGGATTCTTAACCACTGTGCCACCAGGGAAGTCCTGGAAAGTTTCACATGTTAAAGGCTGAGTTAGTCACGGCAGAAAGACTTGAGTTAGATGTTGTGAGATAAGAGATCAAGCCAAGGAGAAGAAAACCATAAATTGGAACAAGCAGAAAAGAACAAATCTAATTACATTGTCCCATATCTTAATCAGTCTCTTAGTCTTGGGAATAGGTCAGTCCAGTTAAACAGTTGTGTTTCACTTAAGGAGTCAGTGTTGCAGATGGGCCTCCACCTAAATTTGGCCTCTGTACGTGCAAGCAATCAGGTATTTAATGAGGCATATGGAAATGTTTTTAAAAACAAATTTTAATGATAGGAGCGAATTATGAACTAAATTTTTTAGTCTGGAGGGCAGCCAGTAAAGACTCTATCTAGATATGGGTTTCATTTGATGGTGGAGTGAGGATGGCAGTGGCAGTCTTTGATGAATTTCCTGGTTTGTAGTTTGAATGCCTATAATGTTGGTGTTGGGTGTTCTGGCAAACTTTCTGAGTGGCCTACATAGCAGCAGGCATGAAGGATGTCCATATATCACATTTGTTGTGGTGATTTCTCTGAAGTTCATATCAATTCATCCAGCTGCAACTTGCAGTGCTTTGGAAAAAGGGCAGTTGTAGTTCTTAGTGATTCCAGTGTAGAAGGTTGGGAGAAAAATTGAAAACAATAATTTGGAGAGCTGTAGCCAGGTGTTGGAGGAAGCTTGAAGAATTCAGGATCCAGTACAGTTTACAGGTAAATAATAAAATCTCAAAGACAATGAACAGGGCTAGAATCTAATATCCACAAGAGTGTGCCACTTTTTCTAGCACTGATAATTTTTCTGTCTACAGTAAGACAAATTTGTTTTCAAAATAAGTCTAATCTCATTAAATTTGGCCTGATTACTTATGTAAGTGCAGCAAGAATCATGACTGACCAAGGGTCTTTTGAGTTTGCTTTGCTGGAACTTTTCATAAGGAACCTCAGATTTGGGCTTTTAAAAGCATCTCAAGGCTAGGAAGCCAAGGAGTCACAAGACTTCGCCTGTAACACCTATGGATTTGGGTGAATTCCTCTCTTCTTAAGGTCCCAAAAATATTCTGAGGTTCCTGGGCCTGCCAGGTAGCGATCTCCCTTACTCACTGTGAGGTGAGAACACTATAAGCAAGACACAAGTTGGTTTTTCAAAGTGGTCTGTATTAGCTCATTAAAGTCAACCTTACTTCCTTAAAGCTATCTGGTCAGATCTGATTCTATGCATCATTCTCAAATATGACATTCCAGTCAAAGCCTCAGTAATATAACCAATGCTTCCAATTGTGTCCTGTTATGAGGAGAACAGATTCTTACTGAATTTATAAAAATAATTACACTGTCACAAAAATAAGAATATTCAGTGAGCTTTTCCAATTTCTGGAGGGATCAGGTAGGGAGAAAAAGTCATTGTTTCACCTTTGTCCACACGTTTTCCTAACTTACCAAGTTGCTGTAAGTTAGAGATAGCGAAGAGAAAAGAGGAAAACATTTTCTTAAATCTGAAAAACAAAATATTAAAGAACCAGCAATGTTCCAAATAAAAACTCATAAAAATTATAATCATCCTCATCAGTTCATTCAGTGCCATGTAATTAATTGTTATTATGTTTAATATTGGGTTTGCAGTTTTATGAATCCACCAATTTTTCCATTAGAGTTCTGAAAATTCATACCCAGTATAATGGTGTGATATTAAAAGTTATCAGAATTCTGTATTCTAGAGTATTTGTCAGGTTCCTTTCCATTAATCTCTTTGAGGACAAGCAATTTTGGATCATAGCTGCTTGCAAAAGCTTTCGGGAAAGCATCAGAGTAAAACAATAACTGTGAATGACAAAAGACTTAAAAATAGCCACGGTTAAGGATCTAATAAGAGTTCATTTATATACAATAGACAAGAAAATTTTGTTATTTATGTGACATACATTTTAAGATGATAACTGGAATTTGACTATAACATTATACCAGGACATTTCAGATTGCTAAGAATTCCATGCAATTTCTGGAACACTTACATTAATAATATATATCCACACAAATATAACCCAGAAAGGCCAAACATCACTTCTTACTTGACTATGCTTCCCATGTAATTTGACATATCAAATAAGCCTTAACAGTTTAATATCTCTCTTTTTATAAGGAGAGAGAACAAATCTCTTGAGATATTCTGGGGCTCTCCAAAAAAATTCCCAAAGTTAGTTCAAGGTCAACAGACTTCATTTAGAACTTGATTTGGGGAAGTTTGTCAAAAATGTCAAAGGTTTAAAACACAGGATTAAATAGGATCACAGGTAATTGTGACATGATTAACCAAAGTGACAACTAAAGATTTTGAAGGCAAATACAGAACATTACGTAGCTGTTAAAAACAAATGAACAAAAATCCTTAGCTCTTTTAATATTGAGAAAATTCAGTTTTTGTTAAGTAATCAAAGCCCTGTTAAAGACAACAATAAAGCACAGAAAATAGATAAGACCAAAAAAATCAAAAAAACAAAACATGGTATCCTAGGTAGGATTACTTAAAAGGTAAAGAAAGTTTTATAGTCTCTTATTAAGAGCAGACCAATAATTCAAGAAAACTTTGTCATTTTAACAGAGAAATAAAATTAAATTTTAGTTTTGCATAGGGACACTATTGATTGTGAAGCTTATTTTTTAAATCCTTATAATAATTTCATTTAATTTTTAGCCAGCTTGATTACATAAGACAAAATTTTCTCTCTCCTTCCTTCTCTTCTTCCCAACTTTCTATATCCATTTAGTTTTTGTCCTTTATTCTCCTCTTTTTAAAAAAATTCTGAACCAACTTTAAATAACCTCGAAACTAGGACAAAATTTCTTTCTATTTTCCTTAACAAAAACACAACTTTATACCTCATATCTTTTTTTTTAATCAAAATCATATCCTACTTTACTTGTATACTTGCATGCATAGTTTTTGTTATTATTATTTCTAGTACTTTTAGTTACATGTGTTGATCTAAATTTTCAACTCTTAGTAATGCTAATTTTCAGTGAAAACTAAGAATCAGGCAATTGTGAACTGTTTGTCACATACTAACTTCTGCAGTAGATTGGCAAATTTATAAATACATCATTTCATAATTTCTAGATGCATATGAATTTCTTAATAGACTTTTTTTTTTCAGTGTGGCTAAAAGAATATGTTATTAACAGACCTAACTATCTCTTCTCTCTCTGTAATAAGAAGCTAAAATTAGATATGTTTAGCATTTACTGTTTCAGTATTTTATCTTACTTGGAAATGACCTAGATATTCAATGAATATCATCATTTAATTTAATTTATTGTAACTTTAAGGATTCAAGTTACCAAAAATATTTTGGAAACTACATTTAAGCAGACATATTTTATAAAACAATCCTCGTTGAAAATGAATCACATATATAAAATGAATATATATATAAAAAACCACAAACATCACGGAAACAAAGTATCTAAAAAGTTAAACATGTGGCTTTTCTCTCTCTCTCTCTGTTTACTTCTGTGTTTTACAAACACTAAACAATTTCTTTTTATTATATTTTTGTTCTTAGATTATGAATTCATAATTTTATAACTAAATATGTAATAGAGACAACATAAGCCCATTTGATTAGTCTTAATTTATATAAGCACTTTTTTAAAGCAAATTAAATAGAGCTCTTTTACAAGTTACTTTTGGCAATACCATCTGAAGGTAGAAAAGTATCACATATACATAGCATACATACACAGACATACATAAAGATACAGACGCAAAGAGAAACCTTACCGTTTTCATTTGCAAATTTTGGCCATAAGACATGTACGAGAACACAAAACTCACTAGTTTATAAAAGAACAGTTGGATCCAAATTGTGTTTCTGGCAGATGGAACAAGTTAAGGTTACCCACTCAGATCACTAAAGATTTTTTACTAATATTTGTGGAAAAGACTTTTAGCATTTGCATTTGCCCTTGACAGGTAATCTTACGGAGGTTTATGGGCTAGATTTTGGTCAAGGAAGCTTTCATAGCAGTTCATTTTTTAAAAAAGCTTCTTTTTACTTTTTACTTTTTTTTGTATATAGTCTAAGGTAAGAGTCCAACTTCATCCTTTTGCATGTGGATGTCCAATTTTCCCTACACCACTTGTTGAAGAGACTATCTTTCCTCATCAAGCAGCCTTGGCACCCTTGTCAAAGATTATTTGACAATATATGTAACGGTTTTTTCTGTGTTGTCTATTCTATTCCATTGGTCTATTTGTCTGTCTTTGCCAGTAACACACTATTTTGATAACTATAGGTTTTTAACATGTTTTGAAATAAAATAAATAAATAAGACCTCCAACTTTGTCCTTCTTTTTCAAGATTATTTTGTCTAATCAACGTCCCTTAGAATTCCATATGAATTTTAGGATGGATTTTTTCATTTCTGAAAAAAATAACTTTGGGATTTTGTTAGGAATTGCACTGCATCTATAAATTGCTTTGGGTAGTATTGACATCTTAAGTCTTCCAACCCATGAAAATGGAATGTCTTTCCATTAATTTGTATCTTCTTTAATTTCTTTTAGCAATGCTTTATAGTTTTCAGTGTAGACATGTTTTAAATTTTTTATTTGTATACAATTTTTAAAGGTTACTTTCCATTTACAGTTATAACAAAATATTGGCTATATTCCCCATGTGTACAATACATCCTTGAGCCTATCTTACACGCAATAGTTGTACTTCCCACTCCCTCACTCCTATACTGCCCCTCCCCACACACACTGGTAACCACTAGTTTGTTCTCTATATCTGTGAGTCTGCTTCCTTTTTTGTTATATTCACTAGTTTGTTGTATTTTTTAGATTCCACATATAAGTGATATCATACAATATTTGTCTTTCTCTGTCTAGCTTATTTCGCTTAGCATAATACCGTCCAAGTCCATCCATGTTGCTGCAAATGGTAAACTTTCATTATTTTTTATGGCTCAGTAGTATTCCACCGTACATATATACCTCATCTTTATCCAGTCACCTGTTGATGGACACTTAGGTTGCTTCCATACCTTGACAATTGTAAGTAATGCTGCTATGAACATTGGGGTGCATGTATCTTTTCAAATTACTGTTTTGGGGATTTGGGGATATATACCCAGGAGTGGAACTGCTGGGTCCTATGGAAGTTCTATTTTTAAGTTTTTTGAGAAACCTCCATACTGTTTTCCACAGTGGCTGCACCAATTTACATTCCCAACAACAGTGTACAAGGATTCCCTTTTCTCCACATCCTTGCCAACATTGGTTATTTGTGTTCTTTTTGATAATAGCCATTCTGACAAGTGTGAGGTGACATCTCTTTGTGGTTTTGATTTGCATCTCCCTGATGATTAGTGACGTTGAGCATCTTTTCATGTGCCTGTTGGCCATCTGCATTTCCTCTTTAGAAAAATGTCTCTTCAGTTCTTCTGCCCATTTTTTAATTGGGTTGTTTGTTTGTTTTCTTTTATGTTGAGTTCTATGAGCTGTTTATATATGCTGGATATTAATCCCTTATAGGTCATATCATTTGCAAATATTTTCTCTCATTCAGTAGGTTGTCTTTTCATTTTGTCGATGATTTCCTTTGCTGTGCAAAAGCTTTTAAGTTTAATTAGGTCCCATTTGTTTATTTTTGCTTTTATTTCCTTTACTTTAGGAGGTGGGTCCCCAAAAAATATTGCCACATTTATGTCAGAGTGTCTGCCTATGTTTTCCTCTAGGAGTTTTGTAGTATCCAGTCTTGCATTTAGGTCTTTAATCCACTTTGAGTTTAGTTTTGTATAAGGTGTTAGAGAATGTTCTAATTTCATTCTTTTACATATAGCTGTCCAGTTTTCCCAGCACCACTTATTGAAGAGACTATCTTTTCTCCACTGTATATTCTTGCCTCCTTTGTCGTAGATTAACTGACCATAAGTGTGTGTGTTTATCTCTGGCCTCTCTATCCTGTTCTATTGATCTATGTAGCTGTTGTTTTTGTGCCAGTACCACACTGTTTGATTATTATAGATTTGTAGTATAGTCTGCAGTCAGGGAGCCTGATTCCTCCAGCTCCATTGTCCTTTCTCAAGATTGCTTTGGCTATTTGGGGTCTTTGGGTCTCCATACAAATTTTAAAGTTTTTTGTACTAGTTCTGTAAATAATGTCATTGGTATTTTGATAAGAATTGCATTAAATCTGTACATTGCCTTGGTTAGTATGGTCATTTTGACAATACTGATTCTTCCAATCCAAGAATACAGTGTATCTTTCCATCTGTTTGTGTCGTCTTCAATTTCTTTCATCACTGTCTTATAGTTTTCAGAGTACAGGTCTTTTGCCTCCTTAGGTAGGTTTACTTCTAGGTATTTTATTTTCTTTGGTGCGATGGTAAATGGGACTGTTTCCTTAATTCCTCTTTCTGATATGTTGTTGTTAGTGTATAGAAAACACGGTATATTAATTTTCTATCCTGCAACTTAACTGAATTCACTGATGAGCTCTAGTAGTTTTCTGGTGGCATCTTAGGATTTTCTATGTATAGTATCATGTCATCTGCAAACAGTGACAGTTTTACTTCTTCCTTTCCTATTTGGATTCATTTTATTTCTTTATTAAATAAATATTTTATTTCTTTATACCAAAAAGATTATACATCATGATCAAGTGGGATTTATCCCAGGAATGCAAGAATTCTTCAGTATCTGCAAATCAATCAATGTGATACATCACATTAACAAACTGAAGAATAAAAACCATATGTTCATCTCAATAGATGCATAAAAAGCTTTTGACAAAATTCAACACCCTTTTATGATAAAAACTCCTCAGAAAGCAGGCATAGAGGGAACACACCTCAACAAAATAAATTCCATATATGAAAACCTCACAGCTTTTCAACAGTGAAAAGCTGAAAGCATTTCCTCTAAGATCAGAAATAAGACAAGGATGCCCACTCTCGCCATTTTTATTCAACATAGTTTTGGAAGTTTTAGCCACAGCAATCAGAGAAGAAAAAGAAATAAAAGGAATCTATATAGGAAAGGAAGAAGTAAAACCATCACTGTTTGCAGATGACACGATAGTACATACATGTTTTAAATTTTAAACACAAAAATTCCAAGTGGTCACTCGTAATAAAGTACCTTGAGTTGTTACTTTAACTTTATAATCATTGAGCTATTGTTGCTTACTTCAAATCTGTTGTTTAAATGCAGGAATTATTACCTCAGGAGTTGGAGACAGAAACTGTGCTAGAAGACAGCTTGAACCACAACCAATTCACTTTTGAAATAAATGAGGTCTATATACAGAGAGAGCTGATTATATAATGGAGAATTCTCCAAATTAACTTCTATGTAGAAGACCTTTTTAAAAATAAGGGATAAGTAATTAAAATGTGCCAATCTGCAGCTAAGGTATATACATTATTAAAACTCAACAGTGACTGCAGCAATTGTTTACGATTTAGACCAGCATCAAGATTTGTCTAAGAGTACTGTATCACTAACATTGCTTGGAACAGCCAGATCTTGGTGATAATAGCAAGCAGGTTAATATTATTATTATCATTGTCACCATCTTTAAATTCTCAGAAAATTGATTGCCTGTACCTGGGAGGACTTCTCTCACCACCCAGCTTTAGTCCACCCTGGCATTAGGCCTCAAAGAATTTAAGTTTGGGAGCTAGCAGGCTATTAGTATCCTGTGTAAAGTATCCTTTAATGACTAGATAGGTTATCTTGCACCCTTCAGCATCAGTCATCTGCTGCTCTGCTTCTAGAGTTCCTGTCACTCTCCACTCTTCTCCTGGCTGTCTCATGGCTTCTGCTTACTACCTTACCTGACCATCTTTCAGCTTCTACCCCTACTGTGAACTGCTGTCTGAATATGTTTTCTTCCATTCCAGCCACCAAAAGAAGATCCAATAATAAGGCATTGTGTACCAGGCCCCCACAAGCTGTTAGGCAGTCTGTAGGGTGATTGCCTTTGAGCCAGACACCCAGTCCTGTGCAACCACTGATGGCAAGAGTGGCAGGGCCATGTGGTCAGTTTTCCTTAGGAGGAGTCTGGGCAAGGCAGGCATTCAGATTGGTTCCTCTCCAAAACACTTCTTTTTTTTCCCCTTTTTCTTTCTTCTTCCCTTTCCCAGCTCCTATGACTTCTTTGCTCTCTGGTTTCTCTCTTTACCTTTCCCCTCCTTCCTCTCTATGACAATCTCTTTCTCTCTCTCTCTCTCTCTCTCTCTCTATATATATATATATATATATATATACACACACACACACACACACACATACATACATACACACACACACACACACACACACAGATATGAAGCTTCACAAATTGATATTCACTGCCCACTCTGTAAAAATCTTAATTTTTTTCCTTTAGAGCATCAGGCCTTTTATGCTTAACTAAAAGCAGAAAAAAATTGGTTAACTTAACTCAACATCCTTTAAGCAATTCCAAATTGGCTTTTGGTCTTTATTATATCATGCTTTAAAATCTAATCCTTTAACCATTTATGAGTAAATTTTTCCCCCAAAAAAGTCATAATTTGTGAAACTTACTAAACAGTCTCTTTCAGTGTAAGCAGTAAACTTTCAGGAAGAGTGCTTTATTTGAGAAAAGAAGTGTCAGAACTTACTGCTCCAAAGCCCCTCTGAGAACTATTCATCGTTTTAGCATTTTAAAAGCTGTTTTGTTTTCATTTTTACTCCCACGTATTCTATTGGGTTGGCCAAAAAATTCGTTCAGGTTTTTCGTAAGATCTTATGGGAAAACCTGAATGAACTTTTTGGCCAGCCCAATACTTTGCTTTCTTTCCAGGTTGGAGGATATGATAGGGAGGAGTACCCACATTAAACATGATAAAGAAGAGCAGTGGAGAGATTATCAGCCCCACTCACACAGCAGGTTGATAGCACTGCCCTGATCAGCAGAGTTTCCTGTACTCCAATACCTCTTTCTATTTATTTTTTCTGAAAAGAAAATCAAATTTAACAAGAAAGCTTTATAAGAATTGTTTTAAAAACATCATCCTACCTTCCTAACATTAATTTCAAATTTTATATATCTCCTCCCACATGCATAAGAATTTTTACCTAGCTACAATTATAACCAGGGACACATTACTCTTTTATTTCCAGCAGAAGGTAAATTTTATATATCTCCTCCCACATGCATAAGAATTTTTACCTAGCTACAATTATAACTAGGGACACATTGCTCTTTTATTTCCAGCAGAAGGTGGACAAGAAGCTTTGCTGTGTGGCTGTAGGAAGGTGCCCAAACGCTTCTTCAATACTTTGTGCAATCTAGCTCCACACCACTATGTCTAACAGGTCACAAATATTTATCAATAACACACGGTCTAAGCTTTAGGAGTTCACAGCCTAGTGAGAGAGGAGACAACCTAATGTACTGTTGTTCTTCCAAATGGCCATTGCCAATCCCTTCACCTTTTCCTTCAGTCCGTCCAAAGCAGTAAGGACAGAAGAGACTATCAATCAGTCAACAGTCAGAGCCCTCTGAAAACCCCTGCAAACCCTTCCTTCCTGTCAATCAGGAGTTAATTCTAAGGACTTCAAGTTCTCCCCAACCCTGCCAGCTGTCAGAAGACATTTTTTTCTGATAAAGCCTCCACCCTCTCTGCAACTCTCCCTTTTCCACATTCTGGTCTCTCCCTGGGATGCCTCCCTGGCCCCTCCTCCTTTCTCATGGCACTTCTTGCTTTTCCCTCTACAGTGGGGCTTAGCCCACTGTAGTTTAAGGTTAGAAGCTAGCAGGCTATCAGTATCCTGTGTAAAGTATCCTTTAATGACTAGATAGGTTATCTTGCCACCCTTCAGCATCAGTCATCTGCTGCTCTGCTTCTCGAGTTCCTGCCACTCTCCACTCTTCTCCTGGCTACTACATCTTCCTTCAGTGTAGTACAGAGGTGAAACTCAACTACCTACAAGAGTCAGGCAGGACAGTTGGTGTTCCTTTGACTTTGTCTGCATATTAAGTATATGGGAACATTCTCTACTTTTACAAAGAAACATGCTCTACCTTGTTCCACCTTGAAACATATGGCCTTTAGTCAACCTTTAACTTTTACAATTTTTGCCAGAGATAGGGTTACATTAGGATGGGACTCATTTTCCTCCTAATTCTAACCTAAGAAAAATAACAGGGCAAGAGTGTGGTTAAACTGCCAATAGACAATGTCAGTAAGTGGTGGGGCATAGCTTGGAGTCAAATTAGTTTACAGATTAAATTATAGTAGCTTCACAGAGTTTTCCAGAGTGGCTAAGAAATTTTTCCAGTAATCTTACTACAAGTCCTTGTTCAGAGGAGAACTTAGAAAGTATGATTAGCATGCCCACACACAAAAACATCACTATGATGAAAACAAATCTTAGTATGTGAGTCACTTCTCTTAACACTGCCCTGTGCCTTTTTTAAGCCTGAGGAGCCCCACCCAGAGAATTTTTCATACCTTTGGACTCTAACAATCTGGGACCCTCCCCTCCCCCCAACCCTCCATCAGCATTTACGTTTTTATCGTAACTGTATGTACATCTGCTTTCCCTGTATGAGCAGAGACTGTATCTCTTCTCTGTATCACCAGGTCTGGCACAGTGCCTAGCAAACAGTTGGCAAAGCAAGGGTTATTGCATAACCTACTATCATCATCCAAATAATAGCTACCATTTCCAGAGCACTTACTATGTAAACTAAAATAGTTGTGGAAACAGATGCAGCTAATAACTGGTTGTTTTGGCCTCGAAGTTGGGAGCTCATCCCCAAAAAGGAACACTCTAGGCACAATGGCAGCAGTAACTACTTATAGTTTACCTACATTACCCTGGAGGCTTTCCCAGACCAGACCACCCAATAGAAGCAGCACCTCAGTTACCCTCTAGCACATAATCTTATTTTCTCTGAATAGGATTTACTACTGTCTAATATATTCTTGGTTAAATATGTATCCCTCACTATAATGAAAGCTCCAAGAGAACAGTCATCTTGGCTACCTTGTGCTTGGCACATAGAAAGTAAATAAATGAATCTAAACTTCCCACTTCCTTGGGTGGCAGAGTTGACTTGCACACAATAGATCACAATATGTTTTAAAATTTATATTTAAACTTCAGGATAATTGTGTTGAATATCTTATGGTTCATAATGAACTCTGGGAGTGGAATAAAAATAAAAGTTTGGTCACATTCCCCCAAGCACTTACTGATATGGGTGCTGGAATTTTTGCTGCAACAAGAAAGCCACTTCCTCTGACGCAAGGTGCCCCACATGCTTGGGTCTTGCCACATCCTCTGATACAGAAATCAGGATGGCTAGGCTGGCTGGGGCGCTCAGGATGCCAGACGCTCACACTAACAGAGCGGGGAGTGCAGGGGTCGCCAGAACCCTCTGCCAGGAGTCGCCCGTGAGTGGGTGTGGAGGAAGGTAGCAGCGGATTCGTGCGGCTCCTCAGGGCGGCTGTCCGCCTTGGGGCTCCCATTCCTACTGCGTTCCGCTTCCTTTACTTCCAAAGCCCAGAACGCACCCCCAAGCCTCCAAACGGCGACGTCACCGAGTCCCCTGTCACGTGAGGAGAGAATGATAGTGTCCACAGGCTCCCGGCAGGGCAGAGGCCTGGCGAGGTGCCGGACCCGGCCCAGGGCTGTCCTCCCCTAGCCCAGTCCCAGACTCCCGCCGGTTCCGGACTCTCGCTCCCGCCCACGCCAGCCGCGGCCCCGCCCACCCCGCCCACGGCCTGGCCCCGCCCCTTGTCCCGCCCATCGCTCCCGCCGCGACTCCGTCTATCTAGGCTTTCCTTTGGTCCCGCCCACCCCCGCCCCTCCCGTCCCGCCCCTGGAAGCCCCATTTATTCCGCCTCCCAGCACACACGCCGGAACCAGCCAGCTGGTGGTTGTCGCCGTTGCGCCTAGTCCTCCTACCGTGTCATCGCTGCCGCCATGCCCGGAGGGCTCCTTCTCGGGGACAAGGCTCCCAACTTCGAGGCCAATACTACCATCGGCCGCATCCGTTTCCACGACTATCTGGGAGACTCGTAAGTGGCCACCTCTTCACCCTATCCTGACCTCGGGTTACGCCCGGACTCAGGGGTGCCTTCCCTTGTTTCTCCCTTCCGTCCTCCTCACCGCTCAGCCCCCTGCTCGCCGCCCGCCTCCTCCCCGCACCAGTTCCTGCACGTGCCTCTCGTTGTGTGGCCTCTGCCCCGCGGCGGCCGAGCGCTGCTGGCTGGCCCCGACCCTCCGGCCCGCCCTCCGCCGGCCATTGGATCCTCTCTCGCCTTCCGTCCCCCGCGTGGCTGGGCCGGCTCCGGAGTGAGGAAGGGGGAGGGGAACAAAATTGGGACCGCGCAGGTCCCGGGTTCGGGAGGCTGGTGCGGAGGAGAGCTCGTCTGTTTGCCTCTGTTTGGTAAACTGTGCAAGTAGTATGGTCCAGCCGAAGTCCGGAGGGGGCAGGGGCCGGGCAGCATCGGCGGTCAGTTCCCCGGTACTCGTGCCCAGGGTCGCACCTCTTCCCTCCCTCCGTTCTGGAATTTGCTCCCTGGGGAAGGTTGGTGTCCAAAGCCAGAGTCAGAGGACACTGCTACTGGCTGAAGGTTCAGGAAGGGCCCAGCGTGTTATGTGAGGGTTCTACTTGCTGCAGTGGTATTTGCAGTCTTCTCAGCACAAAAAATTTGAAACCACCAGGTGCCAGATAGTGGCTGAAAGACTTTTTGCCCAGAACCTCCCCCAGCTGCTAGAATGTGATTTGATAACAGCTTTGGGAGGAACCCAGAACACTCTGTATGTGTGTGTGTCCTTCATTCCAGAACTTGCAACACCTTGAGGGAAGGGCTTTCTGAGGTTGTTCATGCCATGGATAGCCAAGCACCTGGACACCCGTACCTCCCCCTTTGAGACCCTTTTGTTTCACTGCAGAGTGCCTCTCACTGCCCCTTCCCCCTTCTGCCTTGCTTCCAGCCTCAGGTAGACTTGCCAAATTGGTGACCCATGATCTAGCCTGGCAATCATACCTTTATGACTAGGAGTATATTGGCGTTACTGTGGTTGTACAGCTCCTGAATCAGCGAACTTTAAGTTGATTAGATTTAATGTGAAATATCCCAGATGTGTCTAGTTACATTATAGTTCTGGAGTTCCAGTGGCCCCATTACACTGTGGTCTAAGGTGTTAGAATTCCTTCTTGCTTTGTATCCCTTTTATATACAGTGTCCAGGTACATATATTACAGACAGAGGGTGCAGTTTATGAGATTAATCAAGGATTGGACAGGCCTGTGCAGAGCACCTGGGAGAGATTCTTATACCTTAGGCCTAACCAACCCCTTACAGCCCCTTAAATCCATTTTCCAGCTACTGATTAAGGGAAGAGCTAAGTTTTTTGCAAGAGAGGACTAGGCTAGAGAAAGGATGAGAAATGGAACATTCAGGCAATAAAGGCCGGGAAAGAATTCAGAAATACCGACTATGCCCAGTCTCATACTCAGAATTTAGGTATTAGTATTTCTCCAAAACTCGATGGGATTTTCAGATAATGTTCCTTCCCATTCCTGCCTACAGCCCTCACCCTCATAAAACAAAATTTTCCCAGAACTCTTAGGTTGCAAATAAATATTAATATAAAGCATATTTACTGTAGCAATAGTTATAAATGATGTCACTATTTAAGCTAACCCTATTTGTTTGGGACTTTTTTGTTGTCATTTATTATCCTCGATCTATCTTAATTTGACTAAAAGTGGTACCTTCTCAGGGAGCCATAAGTAGGAAGATGAGAAAACTATCTGCATCTAAACAAAAATATACAAGTCTGCCTTGGGTCAGGCATGGGATAGTACTATTTCCTGCCCTACCCCGAAAATAAATTGAGCCCTTTATATCATTGTAATACATGGATTTTTGCCTAATATAATTTTTCCAAACTCCATTCTTAATGTGATTTCAATTCATACTATCAATTTTTGATCCAGGTGTGTTCTGGAGAAAATTAAAATAATTTCAAACGTTACAGGTTCTACCCTGCCCCTGACAACTGGAAACAACTAAGGGGTTTGGGTGCTGCATTTAGTGAGTTTATTGAGCCCAGTCACTGTTTCTGTATGTGTGGGGTATAAGCAGCTTCTTCACAGTACATCTTCACCAAACAAAACATGGGTTTTCCCTGGGTTTTCTGGGGCTTAGTGAGTGGGGACCCCTCCCTTAAATGAAGAAACCTTTTGTCTTTTGAAAATGAGGAAAAAGGAAAGGGGATAATGTAATTGTATTCCTCTGAAGAGCAGCAGTAGGGAGACTTAGAGGAGAGGCAGGCCACAGTAAGACATTCCCAGAGTTTATCCTGTTCCTAGCCATGTGGCAAACTAGAGTTTCGGCTTCTGGGAGAGGGGAGGATGTGAAGTGATCTCAAACGAGTTCCTTAACATGATTCAGCAATACAGTCTCCTGATTCACAATGGAAAGAGAATGCCTGATTTTTCTAATTAATCACCTCTTTAACAATACAGGAAGAAGTGCCCTGCTCATTTTTTCTCAAGTTCTGGAGACTTTCCTTAAGTCTCATCTGACCCTTAAACAGATCCTTTACCACAGACTCTAAGGCCTACATTTTACTCATAGCTAGCTTATTTCAAAACATACTTAATGTCTTATTGCCCTTTATCAAAAGTAAACATACCACACCCCTCCACAATCTTAAAAATATTACCTCTCTCTTCCCAGTCTTGCCATAGGGCCATCCATCCTTTTTGTAAGAAGGTCTTTTCCTTTCCTGAAACCTTGGGAGTTGAGTGGCAAATGTAGCCGGGAATTAGGTACCTTGTCTCTGCTTTCTTCTTTGTGCTTCAGAAAACTTGGCAATCTTTAGGGAAGTCAGCTTGGCTTCTAGGCTAGAGTTAGTCATCTACTAGTTTAGGATCCTGCTTTAATGTTGTTAAGTCAACAGGAGTGTGGAAACTGTGTGTTAGGTTTTCCTTTTCAGTCAAAAGAGTAGTTTCTGTTGCCCAGGAGAAGGAAACAGTACTCCAAAGTTCTTGGTGACTTTTAGCTTGAAATGTGCTTAAAACTTACAAGAATTTAACCTTAGGCAATGATGATTTAGATATTAGTATTTCCCTAAGAATCTGTAGTTGTAGAAATCGACATTGGAGGCTATCATTTTCTACCCACTTGGTCTAACGCAAAAAGAATAATAAACTGCAAATGAAGAGATAGGTAAAACTCTTAAAATGCTGTTGTTTGGTCAGGGTACAAATATTGGGTGTCCCATTTAGCAGGTTAGATCAGTAAACTAGTTTTACAGAAGTTTTTATATCTGTTCACTTCAAAGAACCAAGTGTCAGCTTTAATTTTACATATAAATAGAGGATAGAAGCCTATTTATTTCAGATTACATAATCTGTTTATTATTGTAGTCAGGCATTGGTCTAGATTCAGGGCATATTGGAACATCCATTACTGGAGGTGAATGTCAGCATATCTGTGCTTAGAAAAAAATGTAGAAAGAGTAAAAAGAAAAAAAATTATTTCAGTAAGTACTTGGTTTGAGTAGCACAGATTTTATTAGCTGAAAAGGACTCAGGGTGGCTCTAGAGTTATTAAAGGAGGCAGCATCCTTATAGTCTTTTTAAATATTTATCATGTTGAATTTCATATCTTTGATTGAATTGGGCTTTAAACATAGGCTTTTCTGGAGATAAGAAGATCAAAAAGCATTCCTCAACAGAAAAGTTTAAAAGTGATTGTCTTCATAAGCACTCATTTGAAAAAGAAAGTCATTTTTGATCTAGGATTTGTGATTTTTCATTGTACGTGATGCTGGTGATAATCTATTCATTCAACTGTGACCTTCTTTTCCTTCATTCAGATGGGGCATTCTCTTCTCCCACCCTCGGGACTTTACCCCAGTGTGTACCACGGAGCTTGGCAGAGCAGCAAAGCTGGCACCAGAATTTGCCAAGAGGAACGTTAAGATGATTGCCCTTTCAATAGACAGTGTTGAAGACCATCTTGCCTGGAGCAAGGTACAGTACCCGTTGGCATATGCTTTGAGGTTACAGATTAAGCTATAAATTTTATAGAGTAGCTTGGTTTTTTGAGGTGAAGGTACAAGTAAGGCTCAGATTCAGCCTTCACTGATTATTTGAAAGTCTGACTTGGACTGCACAGTGACCTCCACCTTGCTAAATCCAGTGGTCAGTTCTCAGCCCCCTTCTTTCTTGGCTTCCAGGACACCACTTCTCTAGCTGTTCCTGCTCATGTGCGGCATGAGCTTCCTCATCTCCCAGCTCCTAATACTGAATATATGCTGGAGTTGCCCTGGACTCACTTCTTGGACATCTTCTCTTTTTATCTACATTCTTCACCTTGGTAAACTCATCCACCCACATCTCTATGCTATGATTCCCAAATTTCCATCTCTAGGCCAGACTCTGCTGGCTTCCAGATTGGTGAAACCACCGCCTACAGCATCTCCCCTGGGATGTCCTATCACCTCAAATCCAGCATGTCTAAAACGGGACTCCTGTTCTTAATCCCGGGGGTCTTACTCATCTCAGCTAATGGCATCTGTATTTTTGTAGTTGCTCAGGCCAAAAATCCAGGAGTCATCCTTAATTCCTCTGGTGTTTTCACTTCACATGTCTGATTCATCAGCTAACTTGCCTGCTCTACCTTCAAAATATATCCAGAATCCTGTTTGGAAGACTCTTTCCCCAGGGATCTTTGTGGCTTGCCCTCACGCCTTTCAAGTCTCAACTCAAATGATACCCATTAAGGCCACCCTTGGCCTCCTTATCTAAAATTATAACTCCCCTCTGTACTCCCCATCCTCCCCTGATTTGTCTCCTTAGCACTTGTCACCGTCTAAAATACTCTGCACATTGCTGATTTCGTTTGTTTGTTTCTCCCCACCAGAGTGGAGGCTCAGCAGGGAAGACTCCTGTTTCGTGCACTGCTGGAACAGTGCCCAGTACTCAGGAACTCCTAGGCAGGCAGGCAGTCTGTATTTGTCAAATGAATGAACTGAAGGACCTGTGTACTCCCAACAAAAGGATTTACTTGGATAATAAACGTGGTGGTCTAGATTTAACTTGAGAACATTTTAATGACTTTGCTACAGTGTCTACTAAATAATGATAGGGAACTTTCAAAGGATGCTTACTGTGCACTAGGCACTATGTCGAGCACTTGACATGCAACTGAATATACGATGTAGTACTGACTTGTGAGCTGGCCACCTGGGCCTGCATCCCATGCCACTTTATACCAGTTAATTCTAAGTGTCTGAGATTAGAAGAATCATGTATAGGAGAAAAGGGAAGGCATTTCTCTTTCTTGAGGTGGATTGTTTTCATTCCTTACACTTGGCTGTGAATGGTCATTGGCATTTCCACAGTATCTCACAGGCAGTTTCTCGTTAGTTTCTGGGAGCAGCCCTGTAGGGGAGGTATATGGTTCCTGCTCCCAGCTCTTCAGATGAGAGTACTTTTTTCACCCAGGCAGTTGGAAGGACACACTAAAGACTTCCCTGCAAGAAAATGGTGGCAGTGGGATTTGAACCCCAAACTAATACTCTCTTTGATACTAGATGATAGAGAGTAGGAATTTGCTTGATTTTAGGATAAAGCCAAAGCATATTGTTCTTTGCTTTTCATGGGTGTAATGTAATGCCTATCATGCAAATGGCAGGGTTGAGAATTACTGCAGAGCAATCATTGCAAGTACAGGTGGCTGAAGGAAGAGTTTATAGCCAATTATATAATACCCTTCAAAGTATAGGAACACACCCAGGTTCATTTTCACTGGTGAGCTTGTGCCTTAGAATTTTCAAAATTGTGATTGCATTAAATAGGAAATAAGTCCCAACTTTCAGAAGCAGTGTCCAAACTTTGACACACAACTGGTTACGTAGGAAACCTCAAGGTGCCTCTAGTATGAAACCATATTGATTATTTTAGCTGTGGCGACCTGATAGACCGCCAGTGACGGCAGAAGGGAAGTTAAGCTAATAAAATTAAGAAACATGTTAAAATTTGTTGTTATCCATTTCAGAGTTCATGAATGCCACTTTTATCCTATGGCATCTCTGTTGAGAAATCCACAAAGGTTCATATCTGCTATGCCATCAACTCCTGTTTTACTTTCAAGGCTCCACATAATAAATCGACCTTATTCCAGCTTTAACGCCTCTTTTTCACTACTTCCTAAAACTCTACCCAGATAAATTCCTCTTTCGCCAGTCAACAGTTTATGCTCAGACTTGCCTACATGTTTCAGTAACATTGCTCCCCCTCCCTGGAATGCCTTCTCTTGCCCTGTGAAAATCTTATCCACCCTGCAAAGGCCCAGGAAAAAGTCATATGCCTTTCTTGAAGTCTCTCCTAACTCCGGCAGTCTTACAAATGGGGATGCTGGTGTACTTCAGCATTTGCCATTTACATATTACCGTCTTGCGTTTGTTGCTACTTCTTACGTAAATCATCCAACTAAATTAGAAGTTCCTTTAAAGGCAGGAACCGTGTCTTCCTCATTTGCATCCCACACGTACTTACCATAACACTTAGCCCACCTTAAGTGCAATGTCAACACCAGATCAAATAACGAAGCTAGATTTTTTTTTTTCCCCCAAAACTTCCCAGAATAGAAAAATGGATGAAGTTTTTAACTAGGGGAGGAAGGGATAGAGAGTGGAAGCAAGTACATTATTGTCCTTTAGTTCAGACTTGGAATGCTTTGTTTTTATGTGGATTTCACCCTAGTGTAAATTCACCTCTGCCTTTTCACACATTTTTACCTTTGACTTGTCCTTGAAGTGAATATTCAACTCTCCATTCTTGTGTTTGCTTTAAGTTTTGTGTTTTCTTTTCATGTCTTAATATCTTCGTTACAGTAGCTTAATGTCTGAGTCAGGGTGCTTTTGAGGCAGGGGCCAGATCTATAAAATTATCTTTGCATGTGCTTTAATTTCTGGATGTGGACTCATTGCTACTGATGGTTTTTATAGTATTTGGGTACGCATAGGTACCCTGGATTGAAGTCTAACTCTATATTATTCAACTTTTAATGCTGCTTTCTCAGAGCAGTAAACGCATGCTGAATTTTAAGAGACTTGGGCATGAGAAGGCTCTAGGTTATAACCTAAGTACTACACCCTACCGTTATTCCTGTCAATGAGCAATTGGGATGAGGAGTAGTGTTCATGCATTAATTTTCTTATTAAAATTGCTTAGAGAAATTATGATGATTATGGTCCTCTCTTCCCTGTCTTACAAGACAATGACTGTTAACTGATTGAATTCAGAGGATATGCCTGGTTTAGTTTCCTCTTTTCTCTCTCCCCTGCATTTCAGGATATCAATGCTTACAATGGTGATGAGCCCACAGAAAAGTTACCTTTTCCCATCATTGATGATAAGAATCGGGACCTTGCCATCCAGTTGGGCATGCTG
Source organism: Aethalodelphis obliquidens (assembly GCF_003676395.1). Lineage (NCBI taxonomy): Eukaryota > Metazoa > Chordata > Mammalia > Artiodactyla > Delphinidae > Aethalodelphis > Aethalodelphis obliquidens. The sequence goes on along the minus strand of NW_020837999.1, from coordinate 7,351,164 downwards.
GACCCAGCAGAGAAGGACGAAAAGGGCATGCCTGTAACAGCTCGTGTGGTGAGTTGTATACATCCATTACATAGTCATTGTGACTGACCAGGCTACATATGTCCAAGTAAATGCTTGGACCAACTAAAGGAAATGGGGGACTATGTCCAATTAGGATATAAGTGTCCTGGTGGCACTCTCACTTCTTATCTAAATGCTGGTACAAAGTAAAATTTTTCAGCTAAACTTCTAAACTGCTTAATTCACAGCTTTTGAAAATACATAAAAATAGTTATCCTAGGGCTTCCCTGGTGGCGCAGTGGTTGAGAGTCCGCCTGTCAATGCGGGGGACACGAGTTCGTGCCCCGGTCTGGGAAGATCCCACATGCCGCGGAGCGGCTGGGCCTGTGAGCCATGGCCGCTGGGCCTGCGTGTCCGGAGCCTGTGCTCCGCAATGGGAGAGGCCACAGCAGTGAGAGAGAGGCCCGTGTACCACAAAAAAAAAAAAAAAAAAAAAAAAAAATAGTTATCCTAGGATGTCACCTAAAATTGAGAAATCTTTTTCTGTAGTCCTCCTGACAGCCCACTCTTTAAGGCGGTGGGTCATAGCCTTCTTCGTAAGGCATCCCTGGTTTTGAATTCTTATTTGTTCTGTCCTTACCCACTAGGGAACAAACTTATTCCCACATCTGCAAAAATATACAACAATTTGAGGACCAGGATCAACTCCCATTAGTATTATTTTTATGATAATCTTCTGTAGTTAACATAGTACCTTCCTGAGGCCTTTCCTGGATTCAGTTCGCAAATCAGTGTTTCTTACTGAGACAGCCAGAGCCAAATATAATTTCCTTCAAGTTTAGAAATATAACGTGGAGAAGAAAATCATGTCTACTCCAGCCACCCGGTTTGTTTGGTGTATCTTTCTAGATATTTGCAGATTTCTGTTGTTGTTTTGTTTTGAACATTTTTAATGACTTAAGAGCCTTCTGAGAGGCTTTAGTATCAAAAACATTCAAAGAGTTCTTTCTTCCTGTTTATGTGTCTATGTGCTTTGCAGGTATTTGTTTTTGGTCCTGATAAGAAGCTAAAACTGTCCATCCTCTACCCGGCTACCACTGGCAGGAACTTTGATGAGATTCTCCGAGTAATTATCTCTCTGCAGCTGACAGCAGAAAAGAGGGTTGCCACGCCAGTTGATTGGAAGGTAAAGATGTTAAAAGGGCAGATACCCAGCGTGCCTGGAAGGCCTGTGGGGCCAGTCTCTCAGTGGCTACCTCCAGGGTCAGTGTTACGTGGGGCTCTTGTTTCTGGCATGCAAGTACACTGGGAGGGCTTTTCCTCCTGGCTGAGTTTAAGATTTGCTGAGAGGCCATTTTCAGGGTCTTTAACCCCTTTTATACAAACTCCCTGTATTTCTAACTTTTAGATTATTTGGACAGATTAATTGGTCAGAATCATTCCTTTTCCTAGTAAAAGGATTTTTTAAAAAACCTTTAACTCTTCCCTGATGGCAAAATATTTATAGCAGAACCTAGACTGGCCACTTAAGTCGTGGGTATAAACCTATGTGGTGTATTAATGTCTTGAAACATTTCATTTCTCTTAAGCTTCAGTCTTTTAAACCTATGTAGAATTCTCTGAAACCTGTTCATGAACTTTTAATCTCTAAGATTCCTGACATATGTAGGACATGGATAATATCACAAGACTGTCTTAACATTGCTACATTTTTTTAATATGCTAACCTGAACACCTGGTTTTGTTATTTTGTTTCTTCTGACAGGCAAACCATTTATATTCTGTTTCCATTCTTTGACCATATGTTTATTGAGTGCAGACAGTAGACACTGGGATGCAGCAATGAACAATCAGTGTAAAGTCCCTGCCCTCATAGAACTTAAATTCCAGTTGGTAGAGACAAACAATAAACAAGTTTATAGTATATTAGGTAACGATAAGTACGACAGAGAGTAATCAAGGAGAGGTGGGGAGAAGGGGAGCACAGGTGGGAGGGTTGGTTTTATATTTGGCTGTCAAGAAAGGCCCTTCTCTGAAGGGACCTTTGGGAAGGACGTGAAAGAAGTGAGAGACCAAGTCACGCATATTTAGGAGGGAAGAGCACGGCAGGCTTGAAGGAACAGCTAAGAAGCTTTTCTAATAGTGAGCTTGGCATGTTCAAGGAATAGGAGAGCCACCGTGCTGGAAAAGCAGCAGCAGGAGGTGGGGGGAGAGGCCGGGGATGGGAGAGGAAGCCAGATTCAGTCACGCAGGGCAATGATAAGGACTTAGGTGGCAAGCCATTACTAGATTTAAAACAGGACTATTTCTTGTTAAGGTGGGGAAATACTTCCCTTCCCAAAGTGTCAAAGATCAACTTGCGAAAACAAAATTCCTCAGAGGGGATAGAGCAAAGGAGATTTGATTATTCTCATCAGCAACTGCAGCTACTTTTCTGAAGTTAATTATTGCCTTTAGCCTTCACTATAAGATTGAATTTCACCATTCACAATGTCTTTTCAATAGAATGGAGACAGCGTGATGGTCCTTCCAACCATCCCTGAAGAGGAAGCCAAAAAAATTTTCCCTAAAGGAGTCTTCACCAAAGAGCTCCCATCTGGCAAGAAATACCTCCGCTACACCCCCCAGCCATAGGCTGGCTCTCCACAGAGTTGGTGCTGGAGCTGCTCACTGAGCACCGTGAGCCAGAGGATGCCAGCTGCCCATCATGTTTTCCTGCAGCAGTACCATAAAAACATCCTGGTGTGATCACAGCCAAGGTCTTTAGGTTGCTATACTACTGGCTTATTAAATGAAAATGGCACTACAAATTCCTTGGGATTCTTTGCTCTGTGCCTTTAGCAGCATTCTCTTCTGTTCATATATCTTAATATTCTCTGCTGACTCTCTTTGAAATCTGAGGCTCATCCTGTTGGATCTCTGCAGGGTTTATGACCAACAAGGTGGTATCAGTTTATGGTTGAAAAAGCCTGCTTTGCTCCATCATAGAATGAGTATCAGGTTTTTTCAGCTGTTCTAATCAAATCCTCTCTTCTGTTACCCATTTTGGGAAGGAATAGAACTTGGGGTTCAGCTTCCTCTGTACATACCTACATATGTAACCTAAGAACTGAGTAACCCAGATGTTCTTCAATATTTCATGTTTTGATCACAACTGGGGGCAAAACCTTTTCGATTCTGTAATTTTCCAGTAGATAACTGAAGGATGAGCAGGGGGAAGGAATCTTTAAGTATTTTGCTATCAAGAAAATTTTTCAATAAATTTCTATTGAAAGTGGGAAGCTACAGAAAAGGTTCCACTTGCCTGCCAGGGAGGTGTACCAGAGGCATGAGCAACACGACAGTGCCAGGTGCCTTTCAGAGTATTTCTGGATGCCAGTTGGCTCTACGATGAAGTGCACATGAAAGGGCACACCTTGGGAAGAGGGGAGAGGGTGACTGAAAATGTTTTATTATAGATTTATTCTTGCAGTGGGGGAGGGGGACTATTTTCTGAATTTTACTTCTTAGTGATCAGCAAGTAAATCCTTTGTTAAAACGTGATCAGAAAATTCTGTTGTCACATTTTCAAGTACTAGTTCGGACTCATGTCCTGAGGGCAAATGTTTCCTTGCTAGATTTGACATGCTCTTCTCCAAAGACAGACACATAAAATTTCATATAATGAAAATGGAGGAGCGGCTGATGAAGATGTGATTCCAGGGACTTCCCTGGTGGTCCAGTGGTTAAGACTCCGCGCTTCCACTGCAGGGGGCACGGGTTTGATCCCGGGTCGGGGAACCAAGATCTCACGTGCTGCCCAGTGCGGCCAAAAATAAAGTAAAATAAAATGTGTTTCCTTTGCTTTGTAAAACAAAATAGAAAAGAAAATGTATTCCACCCCATCTCTTGGCCTACTTTGCTTCTTCATGTTACTTGCCTGGGTCCTGTGGAATTTGTGACCCCCACTACAAAGAACTCTCCTAACCTGATACCTTAAAGGGATTCCTAGATTTAAGAATATGAATCTTGAGGATAATGGGACATCTTTTGCTTTTCTGGAAAGAGCGCTAAGTATTCTGAACTCATAGTCTCTCAGACTTATTATGCTGTGCTAAGTCCTAGGTTTAGAAGGAAGTGTCCCATACCTGGTATAGTCTCTTGCATGTAGCCCTCTATACTTTTACTGAGTATAATAATGTAAAAGCTGATCCCTGGTGCCATGTTTCAGAGAAGTCAGTACGCTTTCAGTTGCCTTGATTTCTGCACATGTAAAATTTGGGTGACACTAAGAAGGTTGAGAAGGAAGGTGGAAATTCCAAGTTACCTATCCTGGTGAATGCTGGTCTGAAAGAGACTTAAAGGACTGGCATCTTGCTGTCATCTCTTATCCAAGTCACTATATGTTTTGGCCTTAAAGAACTAAGACTATCTGGTTCTCCTTAGCACATCTCTTCTGAACTAATCCCTGAATCCTCGCATTCTGTCACCTCCCTAACTGTGAGGTTCCGCACTGCTGTCTTCCCTTGGCTATTTGCCTTCTTCAGCCCTTGTCTCTCGGAGAGTCTCGCCTCAACTTTCTTTTATGGTGACAATTCAAAGTCTAAGTCTCCAACATTAATTATTCAAACTTGAGTCTTATCTTTACTGATCGATGGAACATTGGCCATTGAATTTATAAATTCAAAATCAAATTATCAGTTCTTCCCCCAATAAATCTATTGCCCCTTTTATCACTCACTCAGGCACCCAAACTTTGGTGGGCTATATCTACTCGACCCACATAGGTGCTGCCACTGTGAAAACGCTGAAAAGCTCAAGGAAAAGGGAGGTCATGTACCCGCAAAATGATCTCTGGTTCTATTATGAAGCAGCCATGAAGCCATAAGACTGTGAAAGTATTCTTCTCCAAATATAAAATGTTACATAATGAATATGCATTGCCATAGTATAGTATAGTATATTCTTAATATACTATGGGGCTTAGAGAGGAGAGTTCCCCTTTCCAGGATTGTTGCTCTGTTTTCATAGGGAGAACAGATTTAATAAATCCGAAGATTTATTAACTGTAAGTGAATTATACAGCCACTGTGGCTATGAGAGAAGCATAGGAATTTGAGAGGCAGTCCACCATGTGCCTTCTCAGACAATCAGCAAATGTTCTGGCTAGAAGAGATGGTCATCTAAGATTAGCAAAGTGATCAACTTGAGGCTCCTGTGTGGTCTTGCCAGAAGTCTGACCTCCCCTCCAACCTCTACCCTAAGGGTAGGAATATGCATTAAGAAGCTCAGGAAAGGGTAAGGAGCCAGAATGGCTGTGTCTAAAGGGCCAAGTCAAGATGCCAATTGGATGCAGTGAACTGGCACAGTGATTTACTCCATTTGACCCCTCCACTTTGGGGCAATGCAAATTGAGGAAGTACAGCTTTGATTCAAGCTTAAAGGGTGCATTAACTAGTTAAGAGGTCATTGCCACCTTCTCAGTGATTGGTTCAGAAATGGGCATTGAGACACAAATAGAAGACCAACAAAGCTTCTGCAAGAATTCTTTCTCACACGAGAGCTACTGGGAGGCATTTTTCTCTCTCACACTGAATATGGACAAGAAAACATTAAACTGCTGCTGGCAGCCATGTTACAGCCTGGGAGCAGGGATCCAGCCATAGAATGAGGCTGTAAAGGTCAACAGCCAAGTGGAGAGAAAGAAAAACATCTGATTCTTTATGATCTTCACTGAATCTGCCAACTGTGAACCTGTCCTACCTCTGGACTTCTATTACATGAAATAATAAATAACCTTAGTGTTTAAGCTTTTTTGAGTTGGGTTTTCTGGTACCTGAGGCCAAAAGCATCCTAACTGATATGCATGGAATGAAGTATCCTCTAGCTGTTTCAAATACATGGCAGTGTGCCTCCTAAGCAAGATTGTAGAGCAGACATCTGTTTTCTGCTACTTCTTTATCCCCTACCTTAGGCATCTCAAGCTTCAGTATGCACTAAACCACATGAGGAATGGGTTAAAATGTGCAGGCCAGGGGCCTACCCCCAGAGATGGATTCTACAGATGGCCAGAAGTTCTTCATCTGTAACAACCCTATACCAGGTATGGGATTGTGATGCAGAGTACAGCAGACACTGCAGTTCACCCAATATCCATTTCCCCTTATTCTTTACGAAAAATACCCAGATTGTATTAATGGTGGCAAGTTGAGGTGCCAGTTAAAATTCATCTTAAGATGACAGATCAGTGTGGTCATGTGATAGTGCTGGCCTGGGATGGGGTCCCTTCCTGACTAAAAGGCAAAGCCTAATAAAGAGAAAGCACCTTGCCTCACTGAAAAGCAAATGGGATGCCCAAGTTACAGATGTCATTTTGCCACCCTGAGGATAAAAGTCACAGGCCAAGGATGAAGGAGAAGGAGGCTACAAGGAGACTGGGTCTGTGATAACTTCCTTAAACAGCCAGGCAGTCCTGTGGGTCTGTAATGTGCAGCCACACCTGACATTTGTTGACACACAGGTGCTCCGCAGGCCACTCTGAGAAATACTGCCCTATTCTAGGTATCCAGAACGTTCGTAAAAGGCTTGACTTTTTCTCTTATGTTTCCTTCTATTCTTCTATTATGGTTTTCCCTGGAGTAGAGAATCATTACTATTTTTTTGTAACTCTTTATTTTATACTGGAGTAGATTCTTTTAAAATCTTGTTGAAATGAAAAGGAATAATAGATTCTAAGTAAACAGTCAGATCATAAAATTCTATTTTATTTGACTTTTTAAAATAAAATGAAAAGTGATATCAAACAGTACTATGCAATGTAAGATTGTTAACTTCTCCTAAACTGTGCTTTCAATAACTAAAGTTATGGAACCTATTCCGTTTTTCAATATTTACTAAATTGGGGACGGGGGAAATAATTTTACTCTGAAAAACATTAGGGAGGCACTAATTGTAGCAATATCACAAATCAAAATTATAGGTCCTATGCTTTAGATAGTAGTATGTTAATTGTACAGTGCTTTTGATAACTCCTGCTCTATTATAACTTGCTCTCAGCTGGATGCAGGATTTCATTTGCTAGGCCATAAGCTTTAGGATATCTTATATTATCCTGAGGAATTGTGAACATCTTAAATATAATGCAACTACTTAGAATTAGAGCTTTTGCAGCAGTCCATCAATTGCTTGTAAAATAAATGCAGCAGTAAATTGTTTTAGCAACTTCTAAGTAAACTCCTTGCCAGACAATCTTTCAGCACTTGAGTCAGGATATTAGCTCGGTCTTTAACCTGACTCCAGGTATCACATAAGTGCCATTAACGTCCTTTTCTAAAATGGTATCCAGTTTCCAACTATAAAAGAAAGTCAAAAGTAAAATATTTGACTATGAGCATTTCAGAAAAAAACTTAAGTGCAATCAGAAAACTTACTGAAAAGTTTCCATTATCTGGAACACTCCCTTTAAAACATCTTACATATTAAGGACTCTGAGTAAGTACATGTGCAACTCTATACCATCAAACATCATCTTGTAAAGAGAGATACATTAATTCAATTAGAGTAGTGTATCAAAGGCGCACTTAAAGAGCAATGTTAGGAGAGTTGAATTCCAGTTAACTTTGTGACTGAGTGCAAGGGAAGCTGGAGACTTCTTTCCTAAATTGGAATGAGCATTTTTTTAATAATGGGGCCTGGAAAAGACAGCGGCAAGTGAGGAGCCAAATCACTAGACTCCCAGTGAGGTTCCCCATTTGTGAAATAGGGTCCCTTTAAGAAAGGAGAGGATGGCCGAGGAAGACCGCCTAAAAAGATTTAAATTGCTTTGTTTAAAGGAACAAAGAGCTGTCAGTTTGGTCAATGCCACTGTCCTTCCCCCAACAAACACACTGCAAACCACCGTGATTGTCATAAATAATAGTGGCAGGACCAGAATTTCTATTAGGAGGGTCTTAGGGTGGCTATCTGGTTGGGGATGTGATGGGCCAAGGGACTTCTCGTGAAGCTGCCTTTACACAGCACATCACTTTTCCTTAGAAGACGTGTATTTGGAGTGACTTGGCAACTGGGGGAGGAAGGGTGCTGAAGGCCCCTGAAGCCCATTCTTGGCACCGTTACTGCTACCGGGCCTACTTCTGCATTTGCCTATCGCCTATTGCTCTGTCAGAACTGTCTTCTCCTCCACCCCACTCAGCAGTGGGCTCTGGCCCAAGGGAACTCTGTTAGGGGCCTTCACAGAGACACCCCCCACCCTTGCAGGCTACCCTTCTCCCCACCAGATTTGCCTCTACCAGCCCTCTCCCTCCCCAACTCTAGGCCTGGCTTCCAGCACTTCTCAGACTTTTCTAAATTAGCTCTGATTGCTGAGGAAACTAGGAAAAAATGTCAGGGCAACACATAAGTGACTCTCCATAATAAAATGTTTTGAGGTCTCTTGTTTCATCTTAAATTCACACAAATTTGTCATCCTACTCCATAGTGTGTTTGTTTCAATATAAAATATTTTAAGTAACCTAACAGCAAAATGAGTTAACTTCTCCCTTTGAAAGACTGTCAAATAAAATTGATACCCTAGGAAGATGCCCGTGATCTACCTGTGCGCCACCCCACCCCCACCCCCACCCCCCACCCCTGCCAGAGAGACCCACACATCCATGGGAATGCGCAGTCCAAAGAGAGAAGCATCCATATTTACATACTAATGTCTAACTGTGTGTGTGGTGAATGGCCCTCCCCATCCTTAATCCCAGATAGCCCTACTTTTGAACTAAATATCAGGGGGGAAGGGAGTTAGGAGGGGGGAAATTGGGAGGGGGGCTAGGGCAAAATTACAGTTTTCAAAAATATTCTATAATTTTAATTGTTAAGTAATTCAGGTGAACTTTAATCCCAATTTTCCCATATTAACGAGCTGCCATTTTTCTCACCACCTACATGTTGCTACTTGACTTTACAATTTATTTTCGCTGTGTAGTTTAATATTCACAGTAAGAAAAATCTAATCAAAGTGTCAAGTTTATTACCTCATTTTTCCTCTTCCAGTGATAGTCTCTCTTGGTCATTCCAAGACCAGTGTTGACTGAGCCAATCCAAATAAATGCATTAAACAGAAAAACTAAATTAGGAATTTAAGAGTATAGGTAGCAGGAGGATATTTTGAAATTTCAACTTACTTTCTCCCTGTAAGTGTCGCCTTTCTCTTCTCCCCTTTCAAACAGGCTTTTTACTTTTTTCCCCTCAAGGACATTTGTTACTAGGCTCCCAAAAGTCCAATACAAGGGCTGGCAAACCCAAATGAGAAGAGGCAGGTCACACAAACAAAATGGTTTGGATATAACACAAGAGGGAGTGGACTGAGGCAAACCGTAGAGCATCTGCTTCCCCTGTAGGAGCCAGAGGTGCTCAGCTCTGTCTGATTGTTGCCACACATAGATATGAGGACCGAGGGTTGGCAGACTTTCTGATTTTTTTTTCAAGAAAAGCTCAAAATCTGGATTTTTTTAAATGTGAAATTTCTGGATGTTTACATATTTGACAATTTTAAAAGAAAACATGTATGTGGGCCAAATCCAGTGTACTGGCTGGATCAAGTCCATGGGCCTACCATTTGTGACTTTCCTCCCAAACACATCGTGGAATGCAGAGTGATATATATTTCCCTCACTCTAAAATAGCCCTCAGGGTGCCCTAAGGGGGCTGACATTAGACCCTGAGCTCCCAGCCTTGCCATACACTCCTGTGCCCCAAGAGTGCTGGGGAAGTAGCAAAGTGGCAGACCTAAAGACACTGTGAAGGCTGGGGTGATGGTCACCTCAGTGTTAGCCAACTTGGACAGGAGACCCAGGAGCAGAGGGAGCTCCCAATATCATGGTGCTGCGTATGACCCCCAGAACAGGGCATGCAAAGTGAGCTGTAAGAATGTCTGAGGTTGAATTTGCTTCTAGGGGAGAAGTGAAATTACTTCTTGAATATCTCTCCTCCTGACAAGGGTAGAGGCCTTGTTCGCTCACTCACCAACTAGTGCTTTGCACAGTGCCCAGCAGCATACTGTGGGGCTGCATTTTATAAGAATTATGCAAATGAGTAACACTGAGATGTAAACTATTGATAAAATGTGCCCTTTATGCACACAATTTGAAATCACATAACCACCTCCCCCACAAATTAACAATTCATTAAGAATGCCTGGGCTAGCAGGTTACATGAATTGTAAGCACTGGGATGGTGCTAATTAGAGGAGCAAATCAAGGTTGATTGTGTTTTCAAGCTGGGGTAGCTGGGAAAATGGTGACACTAGGCTTGGTAAGGCAGGATGCTGAGCACTGAGTGAAAGATCTTGAATGTATTTTCCCTACAGCAAGGCCTTCCTATCTAGTCTTCTTTATAGTATGCTTAGCACCATGATATAAGCAATTGGGTACTAATATGCATTTAGTGACAATAATTACTTAGTGACTATCAAAGTGCACCTCAAAGCAAGTCACCTGAATTGTGGCTATGACCGTGGCTTTCAATGAGCATGGGTCAGATTCTATATTCCCTTTGGTCGTTGAGAGAAAACCGGCTCCCACACCTGGGCCTGCTATGTGAGTCTATCCCCTCCCCATTCCTGCTCTGCCCCCAACAGCACTACGGGGCTCCAGCCTACAGGATCAGAGTACAAGGTAGAAGCTGCTGTCCTCCCACAAGGTTGTGGAGGGAAAGGCACGAGAGAGAGTAAGAGCCACCTGGATTTCAGTGTCTGGAAGTCTCCGATATGTGACCTCCCAGAAGCAATGTGGCAGCCAGGGAGGGCCCAAGAATGGAGATGGATGATAAACCCACACAACACCCTCAAACCATTTTCTTAGAATATCAATCTTACATGTAACAAAATTCCTTCTCAGTGATTTTCTTACCACTAAAGGGCTACCCCTTACCCATGACCTTGGCATTATTATTATTTTCGGCAGGCGCAGGTGCTTGGATAACCAGCAGCTTGCTTAAATCTGAAGTTCCCTCCACCTAAAGGAGAAAAGTCAAAATTAGTCAAAAGAGCATTCTTTGATCTCTAAGATGGCTGCTTCCTAACCTTTCCAAAGAATATAAGAAATAAGCCAAAACCTAGAACTCAGCCTCCAACCTAAGCTCTATCTTTCTCATTTCAAATCCTCTTTAACCTTGTTTCAAAAAGTCTTGGACCAGGAGGTTATCTTTTGGATATTTGTAAACATCAGAAAGGAAATTTCTACACCTTACTTGGAACGAATTTGGAAAATGGAATCCCCAGCATCCACTGAGTTACTTTTATTCCGACACTGACATTCAAGGGCTCAGGGCCCAGCCTTCCCAGATAGGAAAAAGAGCTCTCTTCCTCAAACTTTTGCCCCATGTGCCACAGAATCTGCCCTCCCAGAATGCAAGGAGCATACATAAGTAACAATTATAACTATCAATAATTTCTAGATATTATCACATATTATCTCATTGAATCCCCACAAGAACCTTATGAGACGACTGCTGCTATTATCCTCATCTTACTAAGAGGAAACTGAGGGTCAGAAGGCACCTTTCCTCTGCTCACACACCTAGTGGGCACAGGTGTCAGGTTTTAAATCCAAGTATGCCTGACTCCTAACTCTAGTGTCTTAAACTAAACTGTGGGATTGCTCCCACTGTTCCCCACCCCTTGTTTCAAAGCTAAATTTTCATTTTCTGTTTAAAAAAAACATTTAAATTACCTTCACCCTCTGAATTGTTGAGAGGTTGACAAAATAACGTTGGTTAGGAAAGTGGTAAATGCACTTTTTAGGAGATTTACCAACTTTTCCAGGACGTAAAATTTCATTAAATTAGTGAACGTTCCCAGCCTGAACAAGCAGAAAGGGTCTCTCCCAAACTTTTTACCAGATTAAAGAGATGTCAAGCTCTTTTCATGGCCTCTTGGTCCTCCTCATTCTTGGGCTCTGTCCTCACATCACTCCTGTGATCCTACAGCATGGCTTGGCCCAGTAGGGACCTGGCTTCTACTCTTCCCATCCCCTGTTTTGTCCCAGGTGTTCACACTTCCCCCTTCCTTACAGAGGCGTGGAATGATGAGGCCCAGGGCCCTCTATCAAGTTGTGTCCCTAGCCCCTAATGTGTCAGCAAAGTGACATGGCCCCAATGCATCTCCCTTCTTATCAGCCAGCGCAGATAACTTCCAGAGCCATGCTAGCAAGCAGTGTCATTGCCTTGGCGTGAACTAGGAAAAGTGTACCCCATCCTTCCGCTGTGGACGCACAGCCCATGCCAGGACAAACAGCTTGGCAAGTAGAGAGCAGGCAGATTCCTGCCCCCCTTGTCCCTCAGTGACACTCTTGTGCGGGGCACAACTTGTACAACAGTACACAGAAGCCCTGGGTACATTTCGACTGTTTTGTTAAGGGCAGGTGAGAACTATAGGGTCTTTCTAGGTTAAATTTCTCTTTAAGGTGGTTGGTTGAGTTTTAAAGTCACTTATGGGGCACAATGAAAAGCAAATGACTCTTTAGAAATGATCCTCCTTACCTGTTCACAGGTTTTAGGTAAAATGCAAGGTGCAAGATATGGTACCTCTGTCTTAGTATCAATAACACTGCCGTATACAAGAATAACGAATTTCATGTTCACATTATCAATAGTCATTTCGTTATAGCTTGATAAAGTCTCCACATATGCATGATTGAGGGCCACGCACTTCTGAAACTTTAAGTCCTAAAATAAAATGAGATTTTGTCCTATAAATCATACAAAATGACACACGGTATTAAGAAGAAAGCATATTCCACATGAAAAGATGCTCGACATCATTAATCATCAAGGAAATGGAAACCAGCTCACACTTATCAGAATGGCCATCATCAAAAAGACAACAAATAAGTGTTGGCAAGGATGTGGAGAAAAGGGAACCTTCGTGCGCTGTTGCTGGGATTGTAAACTGGTGCAGCCACTATGGGAAATAGTAGGAGGTTCCTCAAAAAATTAATAAAACTACCATATGATCCAGCAATCCCACTTCTGGGTATTTACCCAAAGAAAATAAAAACACTAGTTTGAAAAGATATATGCACCCCTACGCTCACTGCAACATGATTTACAATAGCCAAGATATGGAAGCAACCTAAATGTCATTGATAGATGAATGGATAAAGAAGATGTGGTATATATATATATATACTGTTGGACTGTTGGACTGACCTCTAAGTCAGTATATATATATATGGAATGAAATACTACTCCGTCATAAAAAAGAATGAAATCTTGCCATTTGCGACAACATGGATGAACCTAGAGCGAAGTGAAATAAGTCAGATAGAGAAAGACAAATACCATATGATCTCACTTACATGTGCAATCTAAAAAACAAAACAAATGAACAAACAAAACAAAACAGAAAACAACTTAAAGATACAGAGAGCAAAATGGTGGTTGCCAGAGGGGAGGGGAGGTGGGAGGTTGGATAAAATAGGTGACAAGGGGGCTTCCCTGGTGGCGCAGTGGCTGAAAGTCCGCCTGCCGATGCAGGGGACATGGGTTTGTGCCCCGGTCCGGGAGGATCCCACATGCCGCAGAGAGGCTGGGCCCGTGAGCCATGGCCGCTAAGCCTGCGCATCCAGAGCCTGTGCTCAGGAGAGGCCACAACAGTGAGAGGCCCACGTACCGCAAAAAAAAAAAAAAAAAATAGGTGAAGAGGATTAAGAGGTAGTAACCTCCAGTTACACAATAAGTAAGTCACGGGAATGTAATATACAGCATAAGGAATATGGTCAATAACATTGTAATAACTTCGGAGCAGGTGGTTACTAGACTTATCATGGTGATCATTTCATTATGTATGCAAATGTCAAATCATTATGTTGTATACCTGAAACTAAGATAACATTGTACGTCAACAATATTTCAATTTAAAAAATAATGACTAAAATAAATGAAAGATCAAAAGTTTAAAAAAAGAAGAAGAAAGCAAATTCACTGATTTAGCTGAGTTCTTTGAGGGTGCCAAAGGGCAAATAGACCCTGGGGCCAACAGATAGAATTTATTTGGAGTTCAGAATGACTTCTGACAAGATTCTGAATTCAGAACTTTTATACTGACAAGATTCTGAATTCAGAGCTTTTATATTGCTACTGTTTAGTGGCCCTGAATGTGGTTGCCCAGCCCTGATTTATTTATAATCAGCCACAGCAGGGCAGTCAGCTATGCCTCTTGGATTTCTATTCACACAAGAACCAGAGTCCTAAATATGCAGAGGTTTTATCTTGCAGTAAGCAAAGGCCCCACTTGACAAGGAAACAAACAAAACAAAACAAAACTTAAGCATACGCCAAGTCTCATAAACATAGATTTTAGAGCTAGAAGAGAGCTGTTATGGATTGAATTGTGTCCCTCCAAAATTTATATATTGAAGTCTTAAACCCCAGTACCTCAGAATGTTACCTTATTTGGAAATAGGGTCATTGCAGATGTAATTGTTTAAGATAAGATGAGGTCAAACTGCAACAGGGTGGACACCTAATCCAATATGACTGGTGCCCTTATGAAAAGGGGAAATTTGAACACAGACATACATACAAGGGGAACTCCATGTGAAGATGAAGACAGCTGTCTACAGGCCAAGGAGGGAGGCCTGGACTAGATTCTCCACCATAGCCCTCAGTAGGAACCAGTACTGCCAGGACCTTGATTTCAGATTTCTAGGCTTGAGAACTGTGAGACAATAAATTTCTGTCATTTAAGTCACCCAGTTTGCAGTACCTTGTGACAGAAGCCCCAGCAAACTAATATAGGAGCTTAGAGGTCAGTCCAACAGTAGTAATCTCTTGGACGGTGCCCTGACAGCGGCCATCAACTCATTCTGAACATTTCCAGCCACAGGAAGTACACAGCTACATGATTCAGCCCTCAGATCTTGGTCCCTGACATGCAAATCAAACACTTAATTGCTGAGGGCACCGGCATAGTTGGGGCACCAAAAACATAAGAAAATTAGCAAACTTATCTAGAATTTTACAACCAGAAAAATCTCGTAAAAAGCTATTTTGGTTTTTAAATGCATATAAAATTTGAATTGTGTGGTCTAGAGGAGGGTGTTCAGCATAATCTTGTTAGTCTTTGGGGGTTCTAAAAAGTCTTAATTGGTTAGTTCTTTAATGAAAAAAGACTAGAAGGAAATAAGCCAAAATGTTAAACAGAGATTTTCTGGGGAGTAAATTGGGGTAGAAAATTATTATTATCTTCTTACATTTTGTAACTGTGTTTTTTAAATTTATATAATGAATATGTGTTGCTTGTGAATTTTTTAAAAATGAAAGGACATTCACCTTATTATTGAGTTAAGTCTCACTCCATAGAGTTTCAACTTTTGGGTCCCAATTCTCTCCTCTGGAGTTTCAAAGTAGACTCTAAACTTGTCCTACTGCTCATGAAGAGGCAAAGCAAAAGGAAAAGAATCTACATCTCCTTACCCTTCTGTTAAAGTTTTTCTGAAAAATATTATTGCCACATAGTAAAAGACTGACTGCCTTAGCATGATGTGCTAATTTTTTAAGACAATTTTTTAGAGTAGTTTTAGATTCACAGCAAAACTGAGAGGAAGGTACAGAGATTTCTCATAACCCCCTGCCCTTATACATGCATAGCCTCCCCTATTATCAACATTCTCCACCAGAGTGGTACATTTATTAGAACCGCTGAATCTACACTGATACACATAATCACCCAAAGTCCATAGTTTGCATTAGGTTTCACTGTTGATGTTGTACATTCTATGGGTTTGGACAAATGTATAAAGACAGGTATCCATCATACATGTATCGTAGAGTATTTTCATTGCCTTAAAAATCCTCTGTGCTCTACCTGTTCATGCCTCCTCACCCCAACTCCTAGCAACCATTGATCTTTTTATTGTCTTCATAGTTTTGCCTTTTCCAGAAAGTCCTATTGTTGGAACCATAGAGTATGTAGCCTTTTCAGATGGCTTCTTTCACTTAGTAATATGCATTTAAATTTCTTCCATGTCTTTTTCATGGCTTAATAACTCATTTCTTTTTAGCACTGAATAATATTCCATTGTCTGGAAGTACCACAGTTTATCCATTCATCTACTGAAAAACATCTTGGTTGATCGCTTCCAAGTTTTGGCAATTATGAATAAGGTATTATAAACATTTGTGTGTAGGTTTTTCATAAACAAAACAAACAGAAAACCTACAGAATGGGAGAAAATATTTGCAAATGATGTAACCGACAAGGGATTAATCTCCAAAATATACAAACAGCTCACACAGCTCAATATCAAAAAAACAAACAAACAAATCAAAAAATGGGCAGAAGACCTAAACAGACATTTCTCCAAAGAAAACATGCAGATGGCCAAAAGGTACATGAAAAGATGCTCAACATCGCTAATTATTAGAGAAGTGCAAATCAAAACTACAATGAGGTATCACCTCACACTGGTCAGAATGGCCATCATCCAAAAGTCTACAAATAATAAATGCTGGAGAGGGTGTGGAGAAAAGGGAACCCTCCTATGCTGTTGGTGGGAATGTAAATTGATGCAGCCACTGTGGAGAACAGTATGGAGGTTCCTTAAAAAACTAAAAACGAGCTACCATATGATCCTGCAATCACATTCTTGGGCATATATCCAGAGAATACCATAATTTGAAAAGATATATGCACCCCAGTGTTCACTGCAGCACTATTTACAATAGCCAAAACATGGAAGCAACCTAAATGTCCATCAACAGATGAATGGATAAAGAAGATGTGGTATATATATTCAATGGAATATTATTCAGCCATAAAAAAGAATGAAATAATGCCATTTGCAGCAACAATGGATTGACCTAGAGATTATCATACTAAGTGAAGTAAGCCAGATAAAGACAAATATCATATGACATCACTTGTATGTGGAATCTAAAAAAAACGATGATACAAATAAGCTTATATACAAAACAGAAATAGACCCACAGACACAGAAAACAAACTTATGGTTACCAAAGGGGAAAGAGAGGGGAGGAATAAACATATACACACTAATATATATAAAATACACACTACTATATATAAAATAGACAGACAGCAAGGATCTACTGTATAGCACAGGGAACTATACTCAATATTTTGTAATAATATATAAGGAAAAAGTATATATATATATATATAACAGAATCACTTTGCTGTACACCTGAAACTAACAGAACACTGTAAATCAAATATACTTCAGTTTTTAAAAAAATCCATGTGTAGGTTTTTGTGTGGACATAAGTTTTGAACTCCTTTGGGTAAATATCAAAGAGAGTGATTGCTGGGTCATATGGCAAGAGTATGTTAGTTTTGTAAGAAACCGCCAAACTGTCTTCCAAAGTGGCTATGTACCATTTCGCATTCTCAACAGCAATGAATGAGAGTTCCTGTTGCTCCATACCCTTGCCAGCATGTGGTGTTGTCAGTGTTCCAAATATTGGCGAATTAATAGGTTTGTAGTGGTATCACATTGTTGTTTTAACTTGCATTTCCCTGATGACATAGGATGTGGAGCATCTTTTCCTATGTTTATTTGCCATTTGTATATCTTCTTTGATAAGGTGTCTGTTATGATCTTTGGCCCATTTTTTAATCAGGCTGTTTT
The DNA here is from genome assembly GCF_003676395.1 of Aethalodelphis obliquidens. Taxonomy (NCBI): domain Eukaryota; kingdom Metazoa; phylum Chordata; class Mammalia; order Artiodactyla; family Delphinidae; genus Aethalodelphis; species Aethalodelphis obliquidens. Next base: position 7,333,549 of record NW_020837999.1, on the reverse strand, counting down.
TTTTCCCTACTGTTGAGTTTTAAAAGCTCTTCGTATATTCTGGATAATAGTTCTTTATCTGATGTGTCTTTTGCAAATATTTTCTCCCAGTCTGTGGCTTCTCTTCTCATTCTCCTGAGACATGCTAATTTTTTAACCCAATATTTATATTCATATATATATATATATATCTCACAATTCAATGAATATTGTTGAACTTCAGGTCTGTCACTTCTCCAGTTGCTGACTCATGGTAGGGGCTCAAAAAATTACTAAATGGGATGTAAATATGGGGTTGTAAATTGTGCAGTCCAAGAACAGACTTGAACCACTACTTTCTGGAGAGAAAGTTCATAGATGAGGCTTAGTAAACTCAGTAAAAATTTGAAAAGGCAGGAGATTTATATTAACGTAGGTAGATAGAGTAGACTATAATAAACACCAGACAATGCTCATTAACGCATTCTAATTAATGCTATGCTTGATTCTTGGGGATCTACCTATTTAAGATTTGCTGACTTTATTATTTTTAAGGGATGACTGCAGGTAGCCTGGGAAAATCAGCTGTCACAAGGGGACTGATGACCTATAGGAAGTCAGGATAAGCGAGTGATGAGGACTCTGAAGTATTACTTTGAAAGATCAGACACACCTTCCTTTCTTTGTCTCCAAAATATGAAATGCATTTTGTAAAAAATACAGTAAATAAATTTCATTCATATTTTAATCATGCAACTTACCTCATCAATGAGACTTGATTCAAAATACTGATAGGCAATACTGAGAGCAAGCTTCAGCCATATTTTATATTCCAGGGATGGCCAGAAGACATCAAAGCCTTCATATAAATCCTCCAGGGAGATAAAGCAAGCCTGAAATGACAAGGTATCAAACAGTATGCTTGATTTGAAACTAAATTACAAGACCATCAGAAAAAAAAAAAATGCCTGTAGATTTCATCTTCACCTAACCTCCTAGAAAAAACTATCAACTCTAGTATAGTAATTATGATACTCTGCCGTTTAAGCATAAGATGATAGAATGTACAGTCCAATTAAAGCTATAGACTTAAAAACAGGCCAGGAAACTTTATACCAATCAATAGGTAGGATAATCATGAGCCCAAGATTAAGGAACTAAGCCACATAAACTTATCTATTTTTATTGTCACAGTAGGTCACGTTGGCTCATTCATAGTATTTGTTTCCAGCAAAGTGACAATCCAAATAAGGAAGACAACTCTTTCAGAACTCACTGAAGTTCATTTACCTGAAATTCAGTGAATTCAATTCAGCCTTGTGAATACATTCATGCCTTCTATCCTCTTCCAAAAATGAAATGGTATGAAACTGATAAGGTGACATTCCTTTCTGTTTGTCACACTCCTAAGACTCTGGACACTGCTCTGTTGCATCTATCAGTCCCAAAAGCTTGAAAATTTTTTGTAAGTGGGAACTTTCACTAATTTCAATTTGAATCGCCCACAGCTAGTGCAATATCAGGCCATTTATTTGTTAAATAAACTTCTTATTTAGCAAGTGAAAAATGGAAGACAGAGGGTTGAAACACAAGTATACTTTAAAAACACCACTCTCATTATGGTGGCCATTTATTGAGCATCTAAACATGCCAGGCATTTTACATATATATTTTCCTTATCTTCATAACATCAAAAGTTAGATATTTTCTCTTTTAATAAAAAAAACTGGCATAGTCTCCTTGGTTAAAATATCAGCCTCCAGATCCCATAGCAGATGTGAGACACTAAACTGGCCTCTCTCAGCTAGTCTACACCTGCTTCACAGTAGCTGGTTGGGTGACTAAATAAGATATCAGAACCCAGAGGAACAAAGATGCTGGCACTCCTTATTGACTTGAGGAAGAATTAACTAACAACTCACAATATATACTGAACCAGTTTCTTACCTGTAAAATAGTTTCACAGATGGCAGTATATTCAATTTCACACTTAAGCAGACAGCTCAACTCTCCAATTATGTCTCCACTAGTACAGTACTCTGTAAACCTGGTCGCGGACTCTCTATCAGCCCTTAGGCTCCTGTCTATTCCAAAGGTAGGAGGTGAACTCTGCAGCTGCAAAGGGGAAAAAATTGTGCCAAGGGAAATATAAAATTAAAAGCCCTTGACCAAACCCCAGGAGCTCCCAGTTTTTCTTGCAATTATTACAATGGAAGGAAAACATTCTTTATGAATCCTTTCAGGTGTAAAGGAGGAATTAGGCTTCACAAGAATCATGGTTTCTTTCACATTTCAACTCTCCAAGGCAAGATTGTTTCTAATTTTTAGCTTTACAGATGACCCCTATTTACCTCCCTTGTATAAAAATTCTACCAAAAGTAGTCATTGCAGTCTGCCACTAATGCCACTCTATTAGATATTAGCATAATATCTATTAGATATTCTTAGCATAATAGGCTAGTGTCTCAGGTGGAAAAAACTTCTGGTTGCATGGATGCATAAATTGGATATCATGAATTAATATGCCTCCAAACCAAGCCGTGATTTCAGTAGAAGCCTTGCTTCCCTGAAGATGCTTAAGAATAATTACCATGAGACATTAACAGGAAAAGGTTTTAGGATGAACACAGGATGGTTGGGTTACTTCAGGAAAAGAACTGGTAGGTGTAGGTGGGGGTAAAGAAAGGTATCAGATTTCAGGAGGAAGATGCGGGAATCAACCAGAAGGATTACACAACTTTCCAGAAAGTTTAGCTGTAAATATCAAAGAGGAAAGCTACTGTTCAAGACACAGGAAACGGAAAAAAGGTCCCTGAAGGAGTTGCTATGAAAACTGTACCCTCTCCTAGTGATTATCATTCAAACTTTCAGAGGCATTCATGCTTCCAAAGGACTTGATTTTTTTTAATTTAATTTTGAATGCAATTCAAAGGCCTTTTGAGTAATCAAGAATGTCTCTGCTTTTTTGCAAACCAAGGAAAGGGGATAACATCTGTGGTAAGCAGAATTCTAAAGAAATCCTTCCAAGATTCCTGTCTCTTTGCTATTCAATCAAACATTTATCTATGAACTGCTGTGAAGGGATTTTGCAGATAGAATTCAGGATACTGCTAATCAGCTAAACTTAAAGAGATGATTCTGGATTATCCTGTTGGGCCCAATGTAATCACATGAGCCCTCAAAAGTAGAAGGGGGAATAGCTGTCAAAGATTGGTGGCGGGGGGGCGGGTGGTGGTGGTGGAAATGAATTGATTTCTCTGTCCATTAGTTTTCCACCTTACATGAGGTTGATGTAAGGATTCAATGTCATAACATATTGCCATTCTCGACCACCCTTTTAAATGTCACAATTAGCCATCTTCATCTCTCCATCACCGCTAACATACTATATATTTAACTTAGGTATTTTGTCCATTGTCCCATCTCCTTCTATGCCTCTACTAGAAATTAAACTCTAAGAAGACAGCGATTTTTGTTTTTGTTGATTCTATGCCTAGAATGAGCAGTGCCTGCTGCATGATAGTAATGAAGTAAATATTTGTTGAATGAATGAGTGAATGGATGAATGGAAAGTGCCTGACACTTAATAAACTCTATACATGTGTTAGTATTTATTATAATAGTTTATTTCCATGATTAATTTTGGTATTTTTAAGGTCTGAAACACCCATTCCAAAAATAGAAAGCCAAATATATTATTTGCACTGTAATAAGGGTTTGTCACTTGTAACTGTCATCTAGGATCTAGGAATTATGTTGGTCATAGCTAGGGCTCACCCATGGATTCAGCTACTAGTATTCAGTTTCTAAAGGATTCTTGTCCCTATCATTCTACTGACACCAAAAGCCTCCTACTGGTTAAAAATTGTATGATTTTCATCCTATCTGACCTCTGGGAGAATCTGATGTTGTGGTCTATTTCCTCATTCTTGACACTCATTTCCTTTAGGTGAGTAACCCAACCACTCCAAGTATTGGGTTCCTTATCTGAACGTCGAAAAGACTGTTCCTCCCAGGACTGTTGTGAGGAATAAATAATAATTATGAAAGCATTTTGTAAGATGGGAAGCACCTTTCGGATGGTGGGTATTATAATTATCTCTCAGCTGTAGTGTTCACTCTGAACAGAAATGGTTTTATCTGGAAAACAAATTATGTTAAAAATTTCAAAATATCTTAGTTCCTAAATTTCTCCTTATGTGATAATTACGTATTTCAAAGTACATTTTCAGTAAATAATAAATAATCCCTTACGATCGCCATTCCTGAAATAATTAAGTAGATTCCTTGTGGCATTTCACCTTCTTTACAAATGACATCTCCATAGTCAAAACAGGCAAGTTTGGCTCTTTCCTGAAAGAAAAAAAAAAAAAGAAGAAAAGAAAAGGAAAGAAAAAGAATTAACACAAATCTTTACAGTCTACTTCTCTAAATAGAAATAAATTTAAAAGCATAAAAACAAACTATATTCTCTGGTTTCTTAATGAATTACAACATTTTTGCATATCTCATTAAATTTTAGGTAAAAAAGGGACAAGCAAGCAAATTGTAGACTTTTGCTTAGGACCTAGCAGAGTGGTAGAAACACCCAATAAATGCTAGGTTGGATAATGGTTACAATAAAGTGTAATAATTCTGATCAGGAGACAGGGGCATGGCACTCTGGGAAAAAAATTCAGAAAGGTCACAGGACCCTGTCTTGGGTGTCCAGGGGAGACTACACAGAGGAAGGAACAGCTAAGCTGAGACCTGAAGGAAGAGTAACAGATAGCCAGGATACGATGAGTTGATGACCATTTACGGCAGAGGATTCAGTTTAAGCAAAGACCCAGAAGTAAACAGAATAACTGCACTGGGGGTAATCACAGAAGATTCAATACATCTCAGGCAGGCAAGGAGGGGTGGAGACCGGGGCTGCGTTATCCATTAGGCATCAATAGGCACAGTGTCCAGGGTTCACAATACTTTTCGGGATTTACAACAATGTTTTAGTTTCTTTTAAAATCAGAAGAAAATAAAAGAACTTTTAGGTAGAGTAAAATGTCTTAATACTAAAACATCTAATACTAATATATTCATCTTTATACTAACACGATCATAAAGTATAATTTTTTTAGTGCTTTTTTACGGAGGAAAAGGCAGAAGTGCCTGGGGCCCAGCAAAGTCATATTGCAGCCCAGGTGGAGGCAGGACTGGAGAGGTGAGCCGAAGCCAGGTCTCCAAGGGGCTCACAGGCACGGTAAAAAGTCTGGGCTTTTCCCAAAACCAGGGGCTAGCCACTAAAAGGTTTGTAACAGGAGAATTATGGTGACAGATTTGCATTTTACAAAGATGTGTGGGAAACATACTTTTAAGTCATGCATAGTAGTTATCTCGAAGTGTGGGGTGGGGAGTGAAAGGTTTTCACTTTTCGCTTCTGATTTATTTTACAGTGTAGAAATAAACATGCATGACTTCACAATATTTTTTTTAAAAGCTCACCTAAAGCCAATTATCCCCCTTATGTATTATTCAGACCTTTTTTTTTTTTTTTTTGGCAGGTGCCATTCTTTTTTTTTTTAATACAGCAAGTTTTCATTAGTTATCGTTTTTTTAAACATCTTTATTGCAGTATATTTGCTTTAGAGTGTTGTGTTAGTTTCTGCTGTATAAAAAAGGGAATCAGTAATATACATACATATATCCCCATATCCCCTCCCTCTTGCGTCTCCCTCCCACCCTCCTTATCCCACCCCTCTAGGTGGTCACAAAGCACTGAGCTGATCTCCCCGTGTGATGCAGCTGCTTCCCACTAGCTATCTATTTCATATTTGGTAGTGTATACATGTCAATGCTACTCTTTCACTTCGTCCCATCTTACCCTACCCCCTCCCCCTGTCCTCAGGTCCATTCTTTATGTCTGTGTCTTTATTCCTGTCCTGCCCCTAGGTTCATGAGAACCATTTTTTTTTTTTAGATTCCATATATATGTGTTAGCACATGGTATTTGTTTTTCTCTTTCTGACTTACTTCACTCTGTATGACAGACTCTAGGTCCATCCACCTCACTACAAATAACTCAATTTCATTTCTTTTTATGGCTGAGTGATATTCCACTGTATATATGTGCCACATCCTCTTTATCCATTCATCTGTTGATGGACAGTTAGGTTGCTTCCATGTTCTGGCTAATGTAAATAGTGCTGCAATGAACACTGTGGTACATGACCCGTTTTTTAAAAATTTATTTATTAACATCTTTATTGGAGTAAAGTTGCTTTACAATGGTGTGTTAGTTTCTGCTGTTATAACAAAGTGAATCAGCTATACATAAACGTATATCGCCGTATCTCCTCGCTCTTGCGTCTTCTTCCTACCCTCCCTATCCCACCCCTCTAGGTGGCATGACCCTTTATAATTATGGTTTTCTCAGGGTATATGCCCAGCAGTGGGATTGCTGGGTCATATGGTAGTTCTATTTGTAGTTTTTTTAAGGAACCTCCATACTGTTTTCCACAGTGGCTGTATCAATTTACATTCCCACCAACAGTGCAAGAGGGTTCCCTTTTCTCCACACCCTCTTCAGAATTTACTGTTTGTAGAATTTTTGATTATGGCCATTCTGACCAGTGGGAGGTGATACCTCACTGTAGTTTTGATTTGCATTTCTCTAATGATTACCGATGTCAAGCATCTTTTCATCTGTTTATTGGCAATCTGTATACCTTCTTTGGAGAAATGTCTATTTAGGTCTTCTGACCATTTTTGGATTGGGTTGCTTGTTTTTTTGATATTGAGCTGCATGAGCTGCTTGTATATTTCGGAGATTAATCCTTTGTCAGCTGCTTCATTTGCAAATATTTTCTCCCATTCTGAGGGTTGTCTTTTCACCTTGTTTACGGTTTGTTTGCTGTGCAAAAGCTTTGAAGTTTCATTAGGCCCAATTTATTTTTGTTTTTATTTCCATTTCTCTAGGAGGTGGGTCAAAAAGAATCTTGCTGTGATTTATGTCACAGAGTTCCGCCTATGTTTTCCTCTAAGAGTTTTATAGTGTCTGGCCTTTCCTTTAGGTCTTTAATCCATTTTGAGTTTCATTTTGTGTATGGTGTTAGCAAGTGTTCTAATTTCATTCTTTTACATGTAGCTGTCCAGTTTTCCCAGCACCACTTACTGAACACGCTTTCTTTTCTCCATTGTATACTCTTGCCTCCTTTATCAAAGATAACGTGACCATATATGCGGGGGTTTATTTCTAGGCTTCTATCCTGTTCCATTGATCTATATTTCTGTTTTTGTGCCAGTACCATACTGTCTTGATTACTGTAGCTTTGTAGTATAGTGTGAAGTCAAGGAGCCTGATTCCTCCAGCTCCGTTTTTCTTTCTCAAGACTGCTTTGATCATTCAGGGTCTTTTGCATTTCCATACAAATTGTGCAATTTTTTGCTCTAGTTCTGTGAAAAATGCCATTGGTAGTTTGATAGGATTGCATTGAATCCGTAGATTGCTTTGGGTAGTACAGTCATTTTCACAATGTTGATTCTTACAATCCAAGAACATAGTATATCTCTCCATCTGTTTGCATCATCTTTAATTTCCCTCATCAGTGTCTTATAGTTTTCTGCATATAGGTCTTTTGTCTCCTTAGGTAGGTTATTCCTAGGTATTTTATTCTTTTTGTTGCAATGGTAAATGGGAGTGTTTCCTTAATTTCTCTTTCAGATTTTTCATCATTAGTGTTTAGGAATGCAAGAGATTTCAGTGCATTAATTTTGTACCTGCTACTCTACCAAATTCATTGATTAGCTCTAGTAGTTTTCTGGTAGCATCTTTATGATTCTCTATGTGTAGTATCATGTCATCTGCAAACAGTGACAGTTTTACTTCTTCTTTTCTTATTTAGATTCCTTTTATTTCTTTTTCTTCTCTGATTGCCATAGCTAAAACTTCCAAACTATGTTGAATAATAGTCGTGAGAGTGAGCAACCTTGTCTTGCTCCTAATCTTAGAGGAAATGGCTTCTGTTTTTCACCATTGAGAGTGATGTTGGCTGTGGGTTTGTCATATATGCCTTTATTATGTTCAGGTAGGTTCCCTCTATGCCTACTTTCTGGAGAGTTTTTACCATAAATGGGTGCTGAATTTTGTTGAAAGCTTTTTCTGCATGTATTGAGATTATCATATGATTTTTATTCAATTTGTTAATATGGTGTATCACATTGATTGATTTGCATATATTAAAGAATCCTTGCATCCCTGGGATAAACCCCACTTGATCATGGTGTATGATCCTTTTAATGTGCTGTTGGATTCTGTTTGCTAGTATTTTGTTGAGGATTTTTGGATCAATGTTCATCAGTGATACTGGCCTGTAGTTTTCTTTTTTTGTAACACCTCTGTCTGGTTTTGGTATCAGGGTGATGGTGGCCTCATAGAATGAGTTTGTGAGTGTTCATCCCTCTGCTATACTTTGGAATAGTTTCAGAAGGATAGGTGTCAGCTCTTCTCTAAATGTCTGATAGAATTCGCCTGTGAAGCCATCTGGTCCTGGGCTTTTGTTTGTGGGAAGATTTTTAATCACAGCTTCAATTTCAGTGAAATGGAAATTTCAATTGAAAATTCAATTTCAGTGTGACTGGTCTGTTTATGTTTCCTATTTCTTCCTGGTTCAGTCTCAGAAGGTTGTGGTTTACTAAGAATTTGTCTATTTCTTTCACTTTGTCCATTTTATTGGCATATTGTTGCTTGCAGCAATCTCTCATGATCATTCATATTTCTGCAGTGCAGTCGTTACTTCTCATTTTTCATTTCTAATTCTGTTGATTTGAGTCTTCTCCCTTTTTTTCTTGATGAGTCTGACTAATGGTTTATCAATTTTGTTTACCTTCTCAGAGAACCAGCTTTTAGTTTTGTTGATCTTTTCTACTGTTTCCTTCATTTCTTTTTCATTTATATCTGATCTGATCTTTATGATTTCTTTCCTTCTGCTAACTTTGGGGGGTTTTTTTGTTGTTGTTCTTCTTTCTCTAATTGCTTTAGGTGTAAGGTTAGGTTGTTTATTTGAGATGTTTCTTGTTGCTTGAGGTAGGATTGTGTTTCTAGAAACTTCCCTCTTAGAACTGCTTTTGCTGCCTCCCATCGGTTTTGGGTCATTGTGTTTTCATTGTCATATATTTCTAGGTATTTTTTTATTTCTTCTTTGATTTCCTCAGTGATCTCTTGGTTATTTAGTAGCATATTATTTAGCATCCATGTGTGTGTATTTTTTTACAGTTTTTTTCCTGTAATTGACGTCTAGTCTCATAGCGTTGTGGTCAGAAAAGATACCTGATAAGATTTCAATTTTCTTAAATTTACCAAGCCTTGATTTGTGACCCAAGATATGGTCTATCCTGGAGAATGTTCCATGGGCATTTGAGAAGAAAGTGTATTCTGTTGTTTTCCAATGGAATGTCCTATAAATATCAATTAAGCTCATCTTGTTTAATGTCTCATTTAAAGCTTGTGTTTTCTTATTTATTTTCATTTTGGATGATCTTTCCATTGGTGAAAGTGGGGTGTGAAAGTCCCCTACCATTATTGTGTTACTGCTGATTTCCCCTTTTATGGCTGTTAGCATTTGCCTTATGTATTGAGATGCTCCTATGTTGGCTGCATAAATATTTACAATTGTTATAACTTCTTCATGGATTGATTCCTTGATCATTATGTAGTGTCCTTCTTTTTCTCTTGTAATAGTCTTTATTTTAAAGTCTATTTTGTCTGATATGAGTATTGCCACTCCATCTTTCTTTTGATTTCCATTTGCATGGAATATCTTTTTCCATCCGCTCACTTTCAGTCTGTATGTGTCCCTAGGTCTGAAGTGGGTTTCTTGTAGATGGCATATACATGGGTCTTGTTTTTGTATCCATTCAGCAAGCCTGTGTCTTTTGGTGGGAGCATTTAATCCATTCACCTTTAAGGCAATTATCAATATGTATGTTCCTATGACCATTTTCTTCATTGCTTTGGGTTTGTTTTTGTAGGTCCTTTTCTTCTCTTGTGTTTCCCACTAAGAAGTTCCTTTAGCATTTGTTGTAGAATTGGTTTGGTGGTGCTGAACTCTCTCAGCTTTTGCTTGTCTGTAAAGCTTTTGATTTCTCCATCAAATCTGAATGAGATCCTTGCCGGGTAGAGTAATCTTGGTTGTAGGTTCTTCCCTTTCATCACTTTAAATATATCGTGCCACTCCCTTCTCACTTGTATTGTTTCTGCTGAGAAATCAGCTGTTAACCTTATGGGAGTTCCCTTGTATGTTATTTGTCGTTCTTCCCTTGTGGCTCTTAATAATTTTGCTTTGCCTTTAATTTTTGTCAATTTGATTACTATGTGTCTCAGCGTGTTTCTCCTTGGATTTATCCTGCCTGGGACTCTCTGCACTTCCTGTACTTGGGTGCCTATTTCCTTTCCCATGTTCGGGAAGTTCTCGACGATAATCTCTTCAAATATTTTCTCGGGTCCTTTCTCTCTACTCCTTCTGGGATCCCTATAATGCAAATGTTGGTGCGTTTAATGTTGCGCCAGAGGTCTCTTAGGCTGTCTTCATTTCTTTTCATTGTTTTTTCTTTATTCTGTTCTGTGGCAGTGAATTCCACCATTCTGTCTTCCAGGTCAGTTATCCATCCTTCTGCCTCAGTTATTCTGCTATTGATTCCTTCTAGTGTATTTTTCATTTCAGTTATTGTATTGTTCATCTTTGTTTGTTTGTTCTTTAATTCTTCTAGGTGTTTGTTCTCTAATTCTTCTAGGTCTTTGTTAAACATTTCTTGCATCTTCTCGATCTTTGCCTCCATTCTTTTTCCGAGGTCCTGGATCATCTTTACTATCATTATTCTGAATTCTTTTTCTGGAAGGTTGCCTATCTCCACTTCATTTAGTTGTTTTTCTGGGGTTTTATCTTGTTCCTTCATCTGCTACATAGCCCTCTGCCTTTTCATTTTGTTTATCTTACTGTGAATGTGGTTTTTGTTCCACAGGCTGCAGGATTGTGGTTCTTCTTGCTTCTGCTGTCTTCCCTCTGGTGGATGAGGCTACCTAAGAGGCTTGTGCAAGCTTCCTGATGGGAGGGACTGGTGGTGGGTAGAGCTGGGTGTTGTTCTGGTGGGCAGAGCTCTGCAAAACTTTAATCTGCTTGTCTGCTGATGGGTGGGGCTGAGTTCCCTCCCTGTTGGTTGTTTGGCCTGATGCAACCCAACACTGGAGCCTACAGGCTCTTTGGTGGGGCTAATGGCAGACTCTGGGAGGGCTCACGCCAAGGAGTACATCCCAGAACTTCTGCTGTCACTGTCCTTGTCCCAGCGGTGTGCCACAGCCATCCCCTGCCTCTGCAGGAGACCCTCCAACACTAGCAGGTAGGTCTTGTTCAGTCTCCTGTGGGGTCACTGCTCCTTCCCCCTGGGTCCTGATGTGCACACTACTTTGTGTGTGCCCTTCAAGAGTGGAGTCTCTGTTTCCCCCAGTCCCGTCGAAGTCCTGCAGTCAAATCCTGCTAGCCTTCAAAGTCTGATTCTCTAGGAACTCCTCCTCCCATTGCCAGCCCCCCAGGTTGGGAAGCCTGATGTGGGGCTCAGAACCTTCACTTCCAGTGGGTGGACTTCTGTGGTATAATTGTTCTCCAGTTTGTGAGTCACCCACCCAGGTGTTATGGGATTTGATTTTATTGTGATTGCACCCCTCCTACCGTCTCACTGCAGCTTCTCCTTTGTCTTTGATGTGGGGCACCTTTTTTGGTGAGTTCCAGTGTCTTCTTGTCAATGATTGTTCAGCAGTTCGTTGTGATTCCGATGCTTTTGCAGGAGGGAGTGAGTGCACATCCTTCTACTCTGCCATCTTGAACCAATCTCCCAGGTGCCGTTCTGAAATCCTCCCTCTAGCTCTTTCAGACCTTTTTTTTTCAACTTTTGTCTTCAGGCTTATCTTTGTACACTATTACCTTTTTAATTAACCACATCAGTTCGAGGGTGAAAGAAGGGAGGAGTAGTGAAAATTAACTATTGTTGCTGTGATGGAGACCAAGACTGAAATCAATGTCTACAATGAGGGGTGTTTGTTTTATTTATTACAGGAATTTTAGTTATCCATGCAATCCCTGGGCTGTTCCTAATGAGAATAATGCCCATGTGCTCCCAATTCATCACATTTTTCTTTATCCTAGTGAAATCTGATTTAAATGGCTATTAAGAACCAACATATTAAGGAAAAGGGCCACTTAAAGAGTGAGCCGTATCTGTAAGTGGGTGGAGAGGGTCCGGCAGCTTTGCATTGGCATGGCAGGTTAAGGAGGAGAAGAAGGTTGTGCCCTGGATATATAGTCACCTCAGGTGTATGGAAACCATTAATTTCTGGAGTTCTCTCTCATTGTTTTTCCCATCCCTCCCCCATTCACTGCAGGATGGTCCATTAATTATACTTGTGAAAGTATTACCTATAAAGAACCCCAAATTCAAATTTTATTTTCAAGTTGGATATTTTAAAAAACTGAACAGGATGCAGATTGTAATAAACACCCTTTAGATACCTTCTTTCCAGTCCAGGCCCATCCCTCACCTCCCACCCTCATTTATTTGAGGTCTGTTTTCCAAACTACCCCCAATGGCCCCTGCCCGTAAGGTTTCCTCCCCCTCACAGCCACACTTGTACTTCCCAAAGCTGGAGATCTGGTTCAAGCTAAGTCAGTTGGATTTCTCCCTTAAGAATTTGAACTGAGGGACAAAGAGCCTGGGAGTTGAGAACTGAGTCATCATAGCCAAGTGCTACAGGAAGGGTCCACAAATTCCTACCACTGATATCCCAGAGCTGGCCTGATTCTCACCCTGCTCAAGGTTAGTCAACTGTTTCTTAGCTTCTGTATACCACCACGATATATTTTCAGTAAGCTTCCCTTTTGCTTAAACTAGTTCAAGTAGGGTTTTGTTACTTTCAACCAAAGAAGTCTTAATTTAACTAAATACGAAATCAATTTCAAAAGAAAAATTCAAATATTTCTGGCATGAAGAAAACACTAGTGTGGCCTAAATGAAATCAGATATTCAAAGCTCAGTAGAAACTCTACTAGGATCGCTGTCTTTCTAGAAAACAAGGAAAATGTCCCCTCGTTATGAATAAACAGATGACATAAATCTCCATGACTAGACAACAAGGTACAGTACAACCAAATTTGTAGTAAAGCAAGTACTGTTCTTCATCACAGAGTTTTCCTGATTCCAAAAATCTAACAGGTTTTAACAAGTTGACAAAAAAGTTATTATCCCTATAATTCATATAATAGCCACAAACTGGTGGTCCGTGAGTCACACCCAATCCACAGATATATTTTGTTTGGCTTGCACTGTATTTTTAAAATTCTGAACTTGTTACCAAGTTTTAAAATTTTGGAATTTTCACCTAAAAATTCAGATTTACGGATCCTCTTTTTAAAAAAACTGACCTCTACATTATTAAATCTAATAGTCAATTTTCAGTCTTCATCTGATTTGATCTCTCAGCCTCATTTGACATAGCTGATCACTTTCTCCTTGAAATATTTTCTTCACTTGGCTCTGGGGCACCATTCTTTTTTATTTTCCTCCTATGTGATAGATAACTCAATTCTTTTTTTCCCAGTTTTATTGAGATATAATTGACGTACAGCACTATATAAGTTTAAGGTGTACAGCATAATGACTTGACATACACATATTGCAAAATGATTACCACAATAAGTTTAGTTAACATACATCACCTCATATAGTTACAAAAAAATTTTTTCCTTGTGATAAGCACTTTAAGAATCTACTCTCTTAGCAGTTTTCAAACATACTATAAATATATAACTATGTAACTATAGTCATCATGTTGTATACCCAGTATTTATCTTATAACTTGGAAGTTTGTACCCTTTGACCCACTTCTTCAATTCACCCAGCTTCGTCTCCCCACCTCTGGTAAACATCAATCTGATCACTTTTTCTATCCTCAATTCGTTTTGCTAATTCTTCCTCATCTCCCCACCTCTAAATGTTGGATAGCTCAAGACTCGATCCTTGAATGTCTGTAATAATTCCTTAAATTATCAAGTTTCAAGACCTTAAATATCAGCTCTATGCTGACAACTCTGAAATGTCTTTCCCCAGTTTGGCCTCCCACCTGCCTTCCGGTCATGTATCTAACTGCCTACTTAGCAGTTCCACTTGGATGTCTAATAGCTTGCTCAAATTTAACCTCTTCAGAAGCAAATTCTTGTCCCTCCCCATATAAATCTTCTCTTCCCCATCCAAGTAAATGGTTACTCTATTTTCAGACTATTTTCTAATTTCAGACTAAAATCCTAGAAGTCATTCCTTCTCTCTAACACTCACTCCATCAACATCTATATGCTTTCTCTTCAAAACCTATCAAGGGGGCTTCCCTGGTGGCGCAGTGGTTGAGAGTTCGCCTGCCGATGCAGGGGACACGGGGTTCGTGCCCCAATCTGGGAAGATCCCATGTGCTGCGGAGCGGCTGGGCCCGTGAGCCATGGCTGCTGGGCCTGTGTGTCTGGAGCCTGTGCTCCGCAACGGGAGAGGCCACAACAGTGAGAGGCCCGCATACCAAAAAAAAAAAAAAAAAAAAAAACCTATCAAGAGTCTGACCATTTCTCACCACTTTCACTCATCCAAGCCACTGTCATCTCTTGCCTACATTATTGTAATCACCTCCTAACTGGATTCCCTGGCTTGCTCTTGACCCCTTACAGCCTGTTCTCAACACATCAACAAATGATCGTTTCTAAGTATAAGTTAGATCATGCCTCTTCAAAACCTTTCAATCTGTTTCCATTTAATTCAGAGTAAAAGCCAAAGTCCTTACAATGACCTACAAAGTTCTACAAACTCAGGCTCTCCACAACTGCTTAGGCTTCATCTCCTCCCTCCATCATTGGTTCGGCCACAGGGGCCTTTGTGATGTTCCTTGAACACAACACACCTCAGGGCATTGCACTTGCCTTCTCCTGGGTATCTATATGGCATGCCCCCACACTTATTTCAGATCTCTTTCCAAAGGAAACTTATTAGCGCAGTCTTCCCTAACCACCCCTATAAAATAGCTGCCTAACTATATTCCCTTTTTTCACCTTTTCTCCATATAGCATTTGTCACCATCTGACAGACTATACATTTATTCGTGGATGTGTTTATTGTCAATCTCTATCCATATAATACAAAGTCCATGAAAGCCGGAACTTATTTATTTTGTTCACTGCCATAACCCCAAACCTAGAACACAGAGGCTAAGATGGAATTGGTAATAATCAGGTAACATAGATAACTCATCCTAAGCAGATACGCAATTATAAAAAATATTTTTGCCCTTCAGGCTCAAAATGAAATCTACTCTTCTGGGTTTTGCTAGGCCTCCGTTTTGACTTACCCTTCACTGGACATTAAAGGATTCTTGCTTTGGATAAGTTTTCTTGTTAATCTTGCATTAGGGAGTGGAAAAAATGAAAACCAATTATCATTGAACCTGAGTTAGAATAGAAGACAGAATCTTTACCTTGAAGAACTCAATGAGAACATCTTTATTTTCTAGCCAGATGATATTATGAAGATATTTGTCAGGAGTAGGGGGAGGAATTGCCATTGGAAAGTTATTCAGTGATTTTATTTTTGAAAGAAGCACCTAAAAGAAACAATCAAAATAATAGTGATCAGATCCTGTAACAGAAAAGGGACATCAGGTAAAAATGAAGGAAATCTAAATAAAATACTGTTATGCAAATCTAACCATGATTTTGACTCAGAGCTTCTCTCACCCTATTTAAATTGTCCTCTAACTTTTTTTTTGTCCCTATTCTCCCCCTTATTACTATCTTTATTACTATTCCCACTGGTATATTAACTCATATTGAATTTATCATTTTTATAATCCAATTAACAGTTGTAGTTTACCCTATCTTAAACTCAAATTATCTAAAATTCACAGTTGATTACCATATGATTTAATGCCACTTTCTCTAAATTTTTTTTTCATGTGAATAATTTGCTTCTCTAAGTTCTTCTAATTTTGGAGGATATATTTCTAGTTTTGTAGCCTCTTAGAAGCCTTCCCTGACTCCCCCCACCAGTAAGAGATAATCACTTATCTGCCTTATTCCCATGGTATCTCTTACAAATCTCCCTTATGGAACTCATTACATTGTAGTATTATTATTTTTACTTATCTGTTACATGTAACTTTTGTTGATTGGCTGAATAAGTGACTAAATGAAAAAGAGAGGAAGAGTCCATGGACTTTTCAAGACCCCATGGCATGTAGTAGGTGTTCAACAAATATTTACTCAGCTAAACTGGCTAGATTTACCTAGCTCTTTATGACCTGGGATTGATAATTATATCTCTTTAGCTGACAATTAGGCAGTTGGTAGGCATTCAATAAATAACTGTTGAATGATTGATTTACCCATTACCTTTCTAAATAAACCTATAGGAAAAAATAAGACTCTCTCTTCATAAGGGCTATTATTTATTTATTTTAACTAATGGGTATCAAGCATTCAATTGAATCTTATACAATATCCAAAGTAAGACGGGAACAATATACAAAAATACAAAACACAATGTGCACAGAGGTGTAACTTGAAGAATACTGTAAAGTGGTCTTTTTCACCCTTTTGACAGACACTAAGGAGAAATCATATTACCCATTTAGTCCTGTGCCATGACCTTATAGAGACTAATGAGGTAGAGCTATGACAGGGAAAGCTGGCCGGTCCCACGCCCACTTCCCTTCTGGGGCCATGGAGAGGGACTATGTGCAGGAAATATCCAGAAGCACAGTCCATGTGGCCTGTGGCTGAAAGGGACCAGTGACAAGGAAAAGCATTGACACCCAGGAGCAGCTTATTCTTGGGAATACACAGGCAGAATGTGGGACCAGAACTTCCATTTTTCTTCTCTATGCTAGGAGGCCAATAGACCCTTGTACAGAATAGAAAAAAACTTTCCTATTTTCACAATTTGCAGTCTAGATGGTAGAAGTGATAGAGTGGTAGGATTAAACATTAGATATTTTTTCCTCTGTCTTATGTTCCGAATTTTTTTTTGCAAATTTATAATTTTTCAAAAGTCCATTTATCAGCTAACCACTTAGGGTGTCTTCCTTGTTCCTCTCAGAACTGTTCCCTCCCTGATCTTCACCAACACACACACACACACACACACGATGGTCCCCTCCTGTCTATGTTAACAATAGGAAATTACCACCTCCCTTGCCACAGCTGGTGGGCTTGGGCACTGCATATTCCACCAATGGACAGACAGGCAGAAAAATCTAATGACTTTGTAGAGGGAGCCAAAAGAAGATTCCACAGAGGGGCAACCCTGATAAGAAATGGAGAATCTGAAAGCTTTCTAGGTCATTGTTCAAGTCCCTTCCTGAGGCCTGGCCATGTGGTCTGGCTACCATGGGATCTGTAAAGTGCTCTGTGTCCTTATAATAAATCCTCCAACTCCATTTCTTTGCTAAACCTAGCTCAGATTGGTTCTGTTACTTGCAACCAAGTGGTTTTGACATGGAGTGAACCAGGTAGTGCTGGCACTAGTTTCCATTGGCATTAACAAAGACTTAGGCAATTATAAAGTTTACAACTGTCATGACTCACCCTTTTCCCAATCTCCCTCACTAATTACACTCTGCTAGAGTAGCACTGCAGGCTTGAGTGCTCGGCTTATGGAATCCAGCAATATGGAAAATTGCTTTCTTACCTTCTTACCTTTTACCTATTACCTTTTACCTTTTTACCTTTTACCTATTACCTATTACCTTTTACCTTATTACCGTTCTTACCTTATTCATCTCAATGCCCTCATGTGTATCAATAATGCCTCTTGACCAAAGGAAGGTGAGGCTTTTCAGAGCTTTAGCAATCACGTTCCGGATTGCCTGCTTAGTCTTCAAAGCAATGACAACATCACGACCCTCATGCTCTATGAGTCCTGAAGCAAATAAAATTATCAGTAAGCAAACAATTCAATAACCACAATAATAACAAATATTTGCATAATAGTTTATAATTTCCAAAGTATTTACACAATATCCTTTCATTCCTGTCTCATATAGAACTTGTGAGACCAGTAGGACTAAAGTTATTTTCATCTTTATTTTACAGATGAGAGAATTGAAAAAAGGCTTCCTTCACCAGCTAAGAGAAAATCACTCCATCTTATTCCCATGGCATCTCCTACATATCTACATTATGAACTCATTACATTGTAATATTATTATTTTTTCTTATTTGTCTCATCCTCCATATTATATAATTTTTGGTGAGTGGATGAACAAATGACTGAATAAAAGTGCCCCTGGACTTTCGCTGGTGGGTCTTTCTGAGATCAAATCTCATATTCTTCCTCTTTAACAAGCATGAGAAATCAAGGGATTGACTGGGAGTCAAGGCTTAAACTGCATCTGTTTCATCCTTGTAATCCTAACCTTGAGCACAACACCTGACATCTGGAAGGTACTCAATCATTTTTTAACTGAATGAGCTGAGCAGTGAAATGAAGGACAGCATGGTGGAGAACATAGGTTTTAGTGTCTGATACACCTGGGCTTGAGATCTAGCTCACCACTTACCAGCCATAGGACCTCAGGGGAGTTAACCTTTCTAAGGCTCAGTTTCATTATCTATAAAATGAAGATGATAATAGTATTTGCCTCATGGAGCAATTATATGGATTAAATGAAATAATGCATATAAAGCCCTTAACACAATTCCTGATATAATTAGCATTCAGTAATAGGTTGCAGTAACCACACAGGAACAGGCACTCCCTTTCACATGACTGAATCAAGAAAACTTCGTAATATTCCATAGTGATCTAAAACATAAGACAGCGACTCCTAGGCCCCTAATCTTTAAAAGCACGGAAATAAAAATCTGCTTAATACATAGATGGAAAAAATGGGTCCTGGATTTTCTGAGACACTGCCAAAATATTCTGACCTATTGTCTCCAAACTTACAATTTCATTCATTAGACCATGTTCTTTCAGTTTTGATGTGAAAAGTATGTATGATCCTCATAAATCCATATGGCGTCTTACAGTGTGGTTATGAATACAAAGTGGTTTTGCTTTATTTCTTTTATATTAACGTCCATTTGTTAGGACGTTACCATATGCCAGGCTCTCTACTAGATACTTTTGCACACACTGAGAGCTTGGCCCACAGCCCCCATATGAGAAAAACACACCCGAGAAGTTTTGTATAAAATCCTAGGACTCCCCTGTAGGTTTCAACTCCAGCAGAGTGACTGTAGATGCTCAAGAAATGATACCCCTTGCAGCTCCACATTCCTTTGCAAAGTAAAGCAAAACAAAAACAACACCCTCTGTCAAAGGTAATCTTCATGTGTCTTTTTCTTACAACCTTAAGGCAGGGGTCCCCAACCCCTGGGCCATGGAACAGCACCAATCCGTGGCCTGTTAGGAACCAGGCCACACAGCAGGAGGTGAGCGGCGGGCGAGCGATCAAAGCTTCATCTACATTTACAGCCATTCCCCATCACTTGCATTACCGCCTGAGCTCCACCTCCTGTCAGATCAGTAGTGGCATTAGACTCTCATACAAGTGTGAACCCTACTGTGAACAACACATGCAACGGATCTAGGTTGCGTGCTTCTTATGAGAATCCAATGCCTGATGATCTGAGGTGGAGCTGAGGCGGTGATGCTAGTGCTGGGGAGCGGCTGCAAATACAGATTATCATTAGCAGAGAGGTTTGACTGCACAGAGACCATAAAAAATCAACTGCTTGCAGACTCAAATCAAAACCCTATCAGTGAGTGGAAAGTGACAATTAAGCTGCATCTGGTGGCAGGCTTTAAGTCAGAATCCGACAGTTATTTTAGGCCGTGCATGGCCCACCCGTTATTTTATTTTATTTCTTTTACCCATTATTTTATTCTCCACCTCCATCCGCACCTCTTTCCCGCACTCCACACTTGTCTCAATCACAGTTTTGGTAAGCCCACAAGCTAACCCTAGCCAAAATGAGTAAAAAACAAGCATCACTGGAGGGCTTCTTTGAAAACGGGTAAAGACCTGATGATGATACAGCAGAAGACTCTAAGACTGTCAACAAAAAGAAAGCTGCATTTAAAAGAAAATACTGGGGGTGGGGGTGGGGGTGGGGGGGCAGAGTCAAGATGGCAGCATGGGAGGACACAGAGTTCATGTCGCCCCACAACTAGGATGCCTGCTGGACACTGGTGGGGGAACTCGACGCCCAAGGAGGCGGGAGGAACCCCTGAGTGACTGGATAGGATGTGGGGGTAGTGAGGGGGAAGGAGAAGTGGAGGCCGGACAGGACCAGCACTGCTGAGGGGTGGCTGGGAGAGAGGAAGGGTTCCCATGCCTGCAGGGACCCTCAGGGATGCAGAGGATAGAGGGAACCACACCTAGTGTTTTCCCTACCCAATCGGCCCGCAAGAAGCCTGCTGGGCTTCCAGGCTGAGTCCTTCACCCTCTAAGGCCCCCTCTGAAAGACGTTGGTCCTGGGCGGGGGGGTGGCGGGACCAAAAGGAGAAGCGGACAGGGAGGGGCCCTCCGGGATTGGAGGATCAGGGGAAGTACCATGGGCGTTTTCCCCACGCAATCGGGCCCCCGGGAAGCCTGCTCCTGGGCCTGATCGTCCACCTCCAAGGCTCCCTCCAGCTGCGGGAGTCCTAGGGGCATGGGGTGGGGGCCAGAAGAAGAGAGGCCAATGGGAAGGGACCCTCTGGGATCAGAGTTGGGGGGAACATGCCTAGCGTTTCCCCCACCCACTGGTGCCCAGGGAGCCTGCTGTGGTCCTGGACCTGGTCCCCTGCCCACTCCTGGGCCCCTCCTGCCACATTGAGCCTAACCCTCACCTCCCACCCCTCAGGGCCTTTTCAGGCCCTGTGGGACCTAAGCATAGGCCCCGCCAACTGCCTAAACCCTGCTCCTGCCTAAGCCCCACCCACAACAGCCAAGACCTTGTCCCTTTTTCTCCTCTTTTTCGCTATTGTGATTCTGTTTCACCTTCCAGTTGTATTCAGTATTTTTATTTTTTTATTTAAAAAGATATTTTTATTTTTTTATATTTTTACTTTTTCTAACATATCTGTTAGTTTTCTATATATATTTTTATTTATAAAAATACATGGAGAAATTTATATTTTTTATTTTTATATTTTTATTTTTTCTAACATATATATATTTTTTTCTAACATATCTGTATTTTATCTATATTTCTATTTTTCCTAACATATCTGTTAGTTTTCTAATCTTATTTTCTGTTTTACTCTTTGATATTGTTCTGCTCCTTTTTTTTTTCTTTTCCTGATCTGCAAGGCTTGCAGGATCTTGATTCACGAGCCAGGGGTCAGGCCTGAGCTCCTGCAGTGGGAACTCTGAGTCCAAACAATGGGACTAACACAGAACCTCAGACCCCAGGGAATATTCATCAGAGTGAGGTCTCCTGGAGGTTCTCATCTTGGCAATAAGACCCAGCTCTACCTAACAGCCTACAAACTCCAGTGTTGGAAGCCTCAGGCCAAACAACCAGTAAGACAGGAACAAAATCCCACCCATCAGAAAAAAAACAATGAGATGACAAAAATATATGTCACAGATGAAGGACCAAGGTAAAAACCAACAAGACCAAATAAATGAAGAGGAAATAGGCAATCTACCTGAAAAAGAATTCAGAGTAATGATAGTAAAGATGATCTAAAACCTTGGAAATAGAATGGAGGCACAGATCGAGAAAATAAGAGAACTGTTTAACAAAGATCTAGAAGAACTAAAGAACAAACAGAGATGAACAACATAATAATTGAAATGAAAAATACACTAGAGGGAATCAAGAGCAGAAAAAATGAGGCAGAAGAATGAATAAGTGAGCTGGAAGACAGAATGGTGGAAATAACTGCTGAGGAGCAGAATAAAGAAAAAGTAATGAAAAGAACTGAAGACAATCACAGAGACCTCTGGGACAACACTAAATGCACCAACATTCAAATTATAGGGGTCCCAGAAGAAGAATAGAAAAAGAAAGAGTCTGAGAAAATATTTGAAGAGATTATAGGTGAAAACTTCCCAAACATGGGAAAGGAAATAGTCATCCAAGTCCACGAAGTGCAGAGAGTCCCATACAGGATAAACCCTAAGAAAAACACGCCAAGACACATATTAATCAAACTAACAAAAATTAAACTCAAAGAAAAAATATTAAGAGCAGCAAGAGAAAAACCAAAAATAATATACAAAAGAATCCCCATATGGTTATCAGCTGATTTTTCAGCAGACACTCTGCAGGCCAGAAGGGAGTGGCAGGATATACTAAAAGTGAAGAAAGAGAAAAACCTACAACCAAGATTACTCTACCCAGCAAGGATCTGATTCAGATTCGATGGAGAAATCAAAAGCTTTACAGACAAGACAAATCAAAAGCTAAGAGAATTCAGCACCACCAAACCAGCTTTACAACAAATGCTGAAGAAACTTCTCTAGGTGGGAAACACAAGAGAAGAAAATGACCCACAAAAAAAACCCATAACAATTAAGAAAATGGTGATAGGAACATACATATCGATAATAAACTTGAATGTAAATGGATTAAATGCTCCAACCAAAAGACACAGGCTCGCTAAATGGATACAAAAACATGACCCATATATATGTTGTCTATAAGAAACCCACTTCAGACCTAGGGACACATACAGACTCAAAGTGAAGGCATGGAAAAAGATATTCCATGCAAATGGAAATCAAAAGAAAGCTGGAGTAGCAATACTCATATCAGATAAAATAGACTTTAAAATAAAGACTGTTACAAGAGATAAGGAAGGACATTACATAATGATCAAGGGATCAATCCAAGACGAAGATATAACAATTATAAATATTTACGCACCCAACACAGGAGCACCTCAATACATAAGGCAAATGCTAACAGCCATAAAAGGGGAAATCGACGGTAACACAATAATAGTAGGGGACTTTAACACCACACTTACACCAATGGACAGACCATCCAAACAGAAAATAAATAAGGAAACACAAGCTTTAAATGACACAACAGACCAGAAAGATTTAACTGATATTTATATGACATTCCACCTGAAAGTGGCAGAATACACTTTCTTCTCAAGTGCACAAGCACTTGTTTCTTCTAAAGCATTGTTTCTTTCTTTTTTAAAAAACAGATCTTTATTGGAGTATAATTGCTTCACAACACTGTGTTAGTTTCTGTTGTACAACAAAGTGAATCAGCCATATGCATACACATATCCCCATATCCTCTCCCTCTTGAGCCTCCCTCTCACCCTCCCTGCCCTACCTCTCTAGGTCATCGGAAAGCATTGAGCTGATCTCCCTATACTACGCTGCTTCCCACTAGCTAATTATTTTACACTCGGTATTGTATATATGTCAATATGAAGCATCTTTTCTTACCACAATGCTATGAGATTAGAAATCAATTACAGGAAGAAAAACCTGTAAAAAACACAAATATATGGAGGCTAAACATGCAATACTACATAACCAAGAGATCACAGAAGAAATTAAAAAATACACAGAAACAAATGACAATGAAAACAGGACCACCCAAAACCTATGGGATGCAGCAAAAGCAGTTCAAAGAGGGAAGTTTATAGCAATTCAATCTCACCTCAAGAAACAAGAAAAATCTCAAATAAAAAAATCTAACCTTACACCTAAAGGAACTAGAGAAAGAAGAACAAACAAAACCCAAAGTTAGTAGATGGAAAGAAACCATAAAGATCAGAGCAGAAATAAATGAAATAGAAATGAAGAAAACAATAGCAAAGATCAATAAAACTGAAAGTTGGATCTTTGAGAAGATAAACAAAACTGATAAACCTTTAGCCAGACTCATCAAGAAAAAAAGGGAGTGGATGCAAATCAATAAAATTAGAAATGAAAAAGGAGAAATCACAACTGACACTGCAGAATACAAAGGATTATGAGACTACTACAAACAACTATATGCCAATAAAATGGACAACCATGAAGAAATGGAAAAATTCTTGGAAAGGTACAATTTTCCAAGACTGAACCAGGAAGAATTAGAAAATATAAACAGACTTATCACAAGTAAAGAAATTGAAACTGTAATTAAAAATATTCCAACAAACAAAAGTCCAGGACCAGATGGCTTCACAGGCGAATTCTATCGAACATTTAGAGAAGAGCTAACAGCGATCCTTCTCAAACTCTTCCAAAAGACTGCAGAGGGAGGAACACTCTCAAATTCGTTCTACAAGGCCACCATCACCCTGATACCAAAACCAAACAAAGATATCACAAAAAAAGAAAATTGGAGACCAATATCACTGATGAACATAGATGCAAAAATCCAGAACAAAATACTAGCAAACAGAATCCAACAACACATTAAAAGGATCACACACCATGATCAAGTGGGATTTATCCCAGAGATGCAAGGATTCTTCAATATATGCAAATCAATCAATGCGATACATCATACTAACAAATTAAGGAATAAAAACCATATGATCATCTCAACAGAGGCAGAAAAAGATTTTGCCAAAATTCAACACCAATTTATGATAAAACTCTCTAGAAAATGGGCATAGAGGTAACCTACCTCAACATAATAAAGGCCATATACAACAAACCCAGAGCAAACATTCTCAATGGTGAAAAACTGAAAGCATTTCCTCTAAGATCAGGAAGAAGACAAGGATGTCCACTCTCGCCACTCTTCAACATAGTTTTGGAAGTCCTAGCCATGGCAATCAGAGAAGAAAAAGAAATAAAAGGAATACAAATTGGAAAAGAAATAGTAAAACTGTCACTGCTTGCAGATGACAAGATACTACACATAGATAATCCTAAAGGTGTCACCAGAAAACTATTAGAACTAATCAGTGAATTTGGTAAGGTTGCAGGATACAAAATTAATGCACAGAAATCTCTGGCATTCCTATACACTAACAACAAAAAATCTGAAAGAGAAATTAAGGAAACACTCCCATTTACTATTGCAACAAAAAGAATAAAATACCTAGGAATAAACCTACCTAAGCAGGCAAAAGACTTGTACTCAGAAAACTACAAAACACTGATGAAAGAAAACAACAATGACATAAACAGATAGAGAAATACACCATGTTCTCGGATTGGAAAAATCAATATTGTGAAGACGACTATATTACTGAAAGAAATCTACAGATTCAATGCAATCCCTATCAAACTATCAATGGCATTCTTCACAGAATTAGAACAAAAAATTGTACAGTTTATATGGAAACACAAAAGACCCCGAAGAGCCAAAGTAATCTTGAGAAGGAAAAACGCAGCTGGAGGAATCAGGCTCCTCGACTTCAGACTATACTACAAAGCTACAGCAATCAAGACAGTATGGTACTGGCACAAAAACAGAAATATGTATCAGTGGTACAGGACAGAAAGTCCAGAGATAAACCCACACATCTATGGTCGCCTAATTTATGACAAAGGAGGCAAGGACATACAATGGAGAAAACACAGCCTCTTCAATAAGTGATGCTGGGAAAACTGGACAGCTACATGTAAAAGAATGAAATTAGAACACTCCCCACCACCATACCCAAAAATAAACTCAAAATCGATTAAAGACCTAAATGTGAGACTGGACACTATAAAACTCTTAGAGGAAAACATAGGAAAAACATTTTTTGAGATAAACCACAGCAAGATCTTTTTTGATCCACCTCCTAGAGTAGTGAAAATAAAAACCAAAATAAACAAGTGGGACCTAATTAAACTTAAAAGCTTTTGCACAGCAAAGGAAGCCATAAACAAGATGAAAAGACAACCCTCAGAATGGGAGAAAATATTTGCAAACGAAGCAACGTCACAAAGGATTCATCTCCAAAATATACAAAGAGCTCATGGAGCTCAATATCAAAAAAACAAACAATTCAACTAAAAACAGGGTGGAAGACCTAAATAGACATTTCTCCAAAGAAGACATACAGATGGCCAAGAGGCACATGAAAAGATCTCAACATCACTAATTATTAGAGAAAGGCAAATTAAAACTACAACGAAGTATCACCTCACACCAGTCAAAATGGCCATCATCAAAAAATCTACACACAATAAATGCTGGAGACGGTGTGGAGAAAAGGGAACCCTTTTGCACTGTTGGTGGGAAAGTAAATTGATACAGCCACTGTGGAGAGCAGTATGCAGGTTCCTTAAAAAACTATATATAGAACTACCATATGACCCAGCAATCCCACTACTGGGCATATACCCTGAGAACACCATAATTCAAAATGACACATGGGGGCTTCCTTGGTGGCACAGTGGTTAAGAATCCACCTGCCAATGCAGGGGACAAGGGTTCAAGTCCTGGTCTGGGAAGATCCGACATGCCGCAGAGCAACTAAGCCTGTACGCCATAACTCCTGAGCCTGTGCTCTGGAGCCCATGTGCCCCAACTACTGAATCCCATGTGCCACAACTACTGAATCCCGCGTGCCACAACTACTGAAGCCTGCACACCTAGAGCCCATGCTCTGCAACAAGAGAAGCCACCACAATGAGAAACCCGCGCACCGCAACGAAAAGCCCCCACTCATCGCAACTAGAGAAAAGACTGCATGCAGCAACAAAGACTCAACACAGCCAAAAATAAATAAATTTAAATAAAATTTTTTAAAAAAAGGACACATGTACCCCAATGTTCATTGCAGCACTATTTATAATAGCCAGGACATGGAAACAACCTAAATGTCCAACAACAAATGAATGAATAAAGAAGATGCAGTACATATATACAATGGAATATTACACAGCCATAAAAAGGAATGAAATTGGGTCATTTGTAGAGATGTGGATGGACCTAGAGTCTGTCATACAGAGTGAAGTAAGCCAGAAAGAGAAAAACAAATATTGTATAGTAACGCATATATGTGGATTCTAGAAAAATGGTACAGATGAACCTATTTGCAGTGCAGGAATATAGATGTAGATGTAGAGAACAGACATATGGACACGGGGGTGGGGAAGGGGAGGGTGGGATGAATTGGGAGATTAGGTTTGACATAAACACACTACCATGGGTAAAATAGATTGCTAGTGGGAACCTGCTGTATAGTACAGGGAGCTCAGCTCGGTGCTCTGTGATGACCTAGATGGGTGGAATGGGGGCAGTGGGAGGGGGACCAAGAGGGAGGGGATATAGGTATACATACAGCTGATTCACTTCATTGTTACAGCAGAAACTAACATCACATTGTAAAGCGATTATACTCCAATAAAAATTTAAAAATTAAAAAAAAAGAAAGAAAATACCAAGAGTCTTACTTATAGGTTCATTGCAACAGGTGATTCACATTCTCCAAGCCCACTTTGTATAATATGTGGTGACCTGCTATCCAATGAAACTATGAAACCTTCAAAACTGCTTTGCCACATGGAGACCAAGCATGCTGCATTAAAAGACAAGCCTTTGGAGTTTTCAAAAGAGAAAAGTGTGAACACGAAGAACAGAAGCAATTATTGAAGGCCACCATTTCATCAAATGTGTCTGCACTGAGAGCATCATTCTTAGTGGCTAACTGCATTGCTAAACCTAAGAAGCCCTTTACTATTGGTGAAGAGTTGATCCTGCCTGCTGCTAAGGACATTTGTCATGAACTTTTAGGAGAGGCTGCAGTTCAAAAGGTGACACGTGTTCCTCTTTCGGCTAGCACCATAACTAGATGAATTGGTGAAACAGCAGAGGTTAGTGAGGCACAACTGTCAGAGAGGATTAATGAGTCACCGTGGTACGCAATCCAGGTTGACGAGTCTACTGATGTTGACATCAAGGCAACAATGCTTGTCTTTGTGCGATATATATTTCATGTGCATGAGGATATGTTATGTGTACTTTTGCTGCCAACCAACACCACAGCTGCAGAACTATTCAAGTCTCTGAATGATTACATAACAGGAAAACTGAATTGGTCATTTTGTGTCAGTATATGCACAGATGGAACAGCTGCCATGACTAGACATCTTTCTGGTTTCACTACTCGGGTCAAAGAGGTCGCTTCTGAATGTGAGTCTACGCACTGTGTCATCCACAGAGAAATGCTGGCTAGCCGAAAAATGTCACCTGAACTTAACAACGTTTTGCAGGATATGATTAAAATTATCAACTACATTAAAGTACACGTCCTTAACTCACGTCTGTTCGCGCAGCTCTGTGAGGAGATGGACGCAGAGCACACACGTCTTCTCTTATACACAGAAGTGAGATGGCTTCTAAAGGAAGATCACTGGCCAGAGTTTCTGAATTACAAGAGCCGCTCCAGAGATTTCTTTTAGAAAAACAGTCACCACTGGCAGCATATTTCAGTGACACAGAATGGGTCGCAAAACTTGCTTACTTGTGTGACATATTCAACCTGCTCAACGAACTCAATCTGTCACTTCAGGGGAGAACGACAACTGTGTTCAAGTCAGCAGATAAAGTGGCTGCATTCAAAGCCAAACTGGAATTATGGGGGTGATGAGGGAACACTGGGATTTTTGACATGTTTTAAACATTAGAAGAGATTTTGAAAGAGACTGAGCCAGGGGCTTCTCTCTCCCAGCTGGTGTATGATCACCTACCTCAGCTTTCAAAAGAGTTTGAGCATTACTTCCCAACCACAAAAGACCCCCGAACTGGGAAGGAATGGATCTGTGACCCATTTGTGAATAAGCCAGGCGAATCGACTCTGTCCCTGCTAGAAGAGGATCAACTGCTTGAGGTGGCAAATGACAGTGGCCTTAAAAGTACGGTTGAGACAACTTCAAATCTCCATAGGTTCTGGACCAAAGTCAAGGCAGAATACCCTGAGATTGCCACAAAAGCACTGAAAAGCCTGATTCCATTTCCAACATCCTATCTTTGTGAAGCAGGGTTTTCTGCAGTGACAGCCACCAAAATGAGATTACGGAGTAGACTGGACATAAGCAACACAATGTAATAATAATAGAAATAAAGTGCACAATAAATGTAATGTGCTTGAATCATCCCGAAACCATCCCCCCCACCCACCGTCTGTGGAAAAATTGTTTTCCAAGAAACTGGTCCCTGGTGCCAAAAAGGTTGGGGACCACTGCCTTAAGGAATCTGATCTTGCCACCTTAATACACTTTCTGCACTCTTCATTTTTTCTTTTATGCTTCCATAGCAAATAATAGAACTCCTCTAACTTTTTGCAATTATCTATTGACATGCTCACACTTCCCACCAGTATCTACACTTTATGTACACCTGGCCCATTAAACGGATTCAAAAAATGCTTATTGAACGAATAAATGAATGAGTGAATGATTGAATGAAAGCATGAACTTGTCTTCCTTTGGTTAAATTATGGGATGATAAGGTGTGATTTCAGGAAATTAGATATTCCAACTACTTACCTAGTTCTTTGACAGCATCTCGTTTGTTGGTTTCCAAAATTTCATATAATTTCTGTGAGAAGTTAAAAAAAACATTAATTTCTAATTACACCAAGTGCATTACTGGCTTTAAAACCTGAGAAAAAGAAGTGTGGTAGGGGCTTCCCTGGTGGCGCAGTGGTTAAGAACCTGCCTGCCAATGCAGGGGACACAGGTTCAGGCCCTGGTCCAGGAAGATCCCACATGCCACGGAGCAACTAAGCCCGTGCACTGCAACTACTGAGCCTATGCTATAGAGCCTGCAAGCCACAACTACTGAAGCCCGCGCACCTAGAGCCCGTGCTCCACTACAAGAGAAGCCACCGCAATGAGAAGCCTGTGCACCACAACGAAGAGTAGCCCCCGCTCGCCACAACTAGGGAAAGCCCGCGTGCAGCAATGAATACCCAACGCAGCCAAAAATAAATTAATTAAATAGACAAAATTTAAAAAAAAAAGAAGTACGGTAGAAGAAATCTCACTTAGATTAGCGTTTGGGGGAGATATTTAGCTCAAATCTTCCCTCTCTGTCAATTCTGCTGCTTTCCCCAGGCTCACACTCATAGTGCAATGGATGCTGTGTAGTAGCTTACATAACTACTGTGCCTAATATTTCTTAGAAAAGACTAGTGTACACTCCACTGTGCATCAAGGAGAATTCTCATAGATAGCGCGCCACGAGAGGGTGGCCAACAGAGAAGCTGTTTGGGAAGCCAGTCTATCGGGAGTGCAAAAACGAGTGGAATAATGAGAAAATATGGTGTCAAGTAGGTCATGTTTCCTACAGATAACTCCTGACATAACTGAAGAAACAGGTCCACTCTGGGCTAACCCATCTCTGTTCATTCACACAATAGGTATTTGTCCAATTCCCACCATGTCCCAGGCATGGCTCTACATGGAGCTTGCCCTCTAGGTTTGAGTCCTTCTGGAGCTTCCGCTTGGCCACATCAACAGCTCTGGGACTAAACAACTGACAGTTCTCTAGGATGGTCAGGTACAGATGGCTGAAATTCTGCACCCAAATCATGCATGGTATCTTCCTATTTACAAGGAACAACTGATTTGTTATCTAAAGTTTAAGCAGTTAAAGTTAAGTGTGTGTTGTTTTGTTTAGAGAAGTCATATTAATCACTCATTTTGGATATAAGAATGAAGTATACAATTTTTTTTTTTTTTTTTTTTTTGGCCACCGCACGTCTTGCAGGATCTTCATTCCCCGACCAGGGATGGAATCCGTACCCTTGGCAGTGAAAGCACGGAGTCCTAACTACTGGACTGCCAGGGAATTCCCTGAGTATATAATTTTTATTAAATTATTTCTTCTCACTTGATAACACTGAATCAGCAATGTGAAGGTACCAAATTATTAGCCTGCACATGACACCCACATACTGTGCTCCAGCCCTGCTTGCAACAGTTCATAGACAGCAGCTAAGCCCCCTTCATACTACCAGCTCTGTAAAACTGCCACAGAATGACGTTGCATAAGACACCATTAGGAACCGACTCCTGCCCACAAAGAGAAAAATAACCATGAAAGTCTAGACATACATGCGACTTCTCTAAAGGTGAGCTGCCACTGGCCAGGTTCTTGAACCGTGTCACTTTCAGAATAAACACCAGTCTGATATCTAAACACATCTCAATAAGACATTTAAATGTTTACTGAAGTCTCCTTTAAAAATGCCAAAGGGGAATTCTTTTCATGTCTTACACTTCCTGGCAAATCTCTGCCCCCAAATCGCTATGCCTTCACCCAAACTCCTCAAAGCACATTCTTAACTTCCCCCAGTGGCTCTTGTTTTTCTTCTCTCCTCTTCCTGTTTCTGAAATATTTTCTCCTATGAATAGCTTTATGTTCTTTCTAATAGAGATCAACCTAAACTTTCAGTAGTTCTTTTAATTTTCTTCTCCAATATTCTAAGTAAATCAACAGGATAGAATTCTGTTGCACATTAATATTTGATCCAATAATCAATACTCCTGTGATAAATCTAGATAATATTTCTCTATCCAGTCTATAAGGATAGCATATAAGATGTCAGATGCCTTCCTAAAATTCAGGTATACTCTTCCTATAGTGGTACCTGATTATAAAAAAGAAATCTTAAATGCTAAAGATATTTAACAATATATCTTTTATGTATTTTAGAAATGAAAAATTAAAACATTAAATTAGGTGTCTTCACAGCCTCTCCCTCTCCTGAATTTGATAAAGAAAGAGGCTCTCTTTCTTGGCTGAGAACCTGAGGCAACCAACAGTCATCACAAAAAATAGGCATAACAACCGGAAGACATAACCCCCAGCGCACCCTGATTTTGTTTTTACGCACACAATTATAAGATCTAGGGCTTCAGTAATTAGGATTTAAATTCATTCTTGGATTAAAACTCAGGAGTCTCACTTGGGCTGAGAAAACACCCTTTAGCTATTGCTACTACTCAATTTAGATTTTCATCTACATATATGAAAATATAACCCCAAATCACCAAACACTGGGTGGAAAAACTGAATGAAAGATAAGAACCAAACACAACAAATAGAAGAATGAACCTCAAAGAAGCAGAATTGATACAGGAAACAGAAATTCTTAAAATAAAGAGGTTCAAGAGAATATCACATTCTTTTAAAAACAAAAAAGAAACAGTTACTATGAAAAAGAAGCAATCAAAGTTCTTGATTGCTTGACAAAAAGTATTTGCCAAAAACAAAGTTAACAGATGGACTGAATAACAGAATAGACACAGCTAAAGACTGACTTAGGAACCTGGAAAATCACACTGGGGGTTCTCAATACAAAGAGGAAAGAGTTGAAAGTTATGAGGAAAGTTGAAAGAGGGACTCAACACAGATATTCAAAACTCTTTAAAAGAGTGCCAAAAGGAGAAAATAGAAACCACAGAGGGGAGAAAATAATCAAATAAGTAATGGAAGGAGGATGGTAATCTTCAGATTATAAAGGCTCCACCATGTGCTGAATGGGACAAATTTTAAAAAAAAATCACACGTAGACATATCTTGGTGAAATTTCAGAACTCCAAGGATAAAAAGAAAATCCCAAAGACTTTAAAGAATGAGGGAAAAAGTCACCTACAAAAGCAAAAGTAAAATCAGTCTTGTATCAGCAATGCTGAAGACAGAGGGGCAATGACTTCATTGCAATGAAAATGGTTTTGGAGAGTCAAACTATTAAAATCAAAATCAAAACAAAAAGAATTTTGGACTTAGGGAAAATTTTTTGTACGTATGGAAAATATTTCTTATGGACATAATCCAGCATAATAGAAAGGAAAGTAAAAAGGGAGCTCACATGAGACTCCAGAAAGAGTGGCTGAGGAATATAACCTAAAGGAAGAGAAGGAAGGTATTGTTAAAAAAAATTAATTCATTTGCTGTTTCATAGAGAAGAGTCTCCTTCAAGTACAAAAGGTTTAATGACATAGCATCATATTTCCTTTGTTATGGATTCAATCAAATGATAGGTTCTAGAGTGAATAACATTTATACAATCATAATATTTATATAATCATAAAGTAGAGGTTGTTTTTTGGTTTTCCATGTATAGAGTAATTTACTGAAAAGAATGAAGACAATTATACTTACAGCATAGAAGGTAAATGTTATAAACCGTCTGCCTGTAAAAATAATAGCTCCAAAAATTTAAGAGAGAAAAAGAAAAGGTTAAAGGAGATGAATGTTTAATCTCCTTATATTGCACAGCAAAGAGTAAATAAAGGCTGTTTAGAAATAATAAATCAAGAATTAGATCCAGCAGAGGGCAGACAGCAGAAGCAAGAAGAACAACAAACCTGCAGCCTGTGGAACAAAAACCACATTCACAGAAACATAGACAAGATGAAAAGGCAGAGGGCTATGTACCACATGAAAGAACAAGATAAAACCACAGAAAAACAACTAAATGATGTGGAGATAGCCAACCTTCCAAAAAAAGAATTCAGAATAATGATAGTGAAGATGATACCGGACCTCGGAAAAAGAATGGAGGCAAAGATCGAGAAGATGCAAGAAATGTTTAACAAAGAACTAGAAGAATTAAAGAACAAACAAACAGATGAACAATACAATAACTGAAATGAAAACTACACTAGAAGGAATCAATAGCACAATAACTGAGGCAGAAGAACGGATAAATGACCAGGAAGAAGGAACGGTGGAATTCACTGCTGTGGAACAGAATAAAGAAAAAAGAATGAAAAGAAATGAAGACATCCTAAGAGACCTCTGGGACAACATTAAACACAACAACATCCGCATTATAGGGGTCCCAGAAGGATAAGAGAGAGAGAAAGGGCCCGAGAAAATACCTGAAGAGATTATAGTCGAAACTTCCCTAACATGGGAAAGGAAATGGCCACCCAAGTCCAGGAAGCGCAGCAAGTCCCATACAGGATAAACCCAAGGAGAAACACACCGAGACACATAGTAATCAAATTGGCAAAAATTAAAGACAAAGAAAAATTATTGAAAGCAGCAAGGGAAAAATGACAAATAACATACAAGGGAACTCCCATAAGGTTAACAGCTGATTTCTCAGCAGAAACTCTACAAGCCAGAAGGGAGTGGCATGATATACTTAAAGTGATGAAAGGGAAGAACCTACAACCAAGATTACTCTACCTGGCAAGGATCTCATTCAGATTCGATGGAGAAATCAAAACCTTTACAGACAAGCAAAAGCTAAGAGAATTCAGCACCACCAAACCAGTTCTACAACAAATGCTAAAGGAACTTCTCTAAGTGGGAAACACAAGAGAAGAAAAGGACCTACAAAAACAAACCCAAAACAACTAAGAAAATGGTCATAGGAACATACATATTGATAATTACCTTAAACATGAATGGATTAAATGCTCCAACCAAAAGACACAGGCTTGCTGAATGGATACAAAAACAAGACCCATATATATGCTGTCTAAAAGAGACCCACTTCAGACCTAAGGACACAAACAGACTGAAAGTGAGGGGATGGAAAAAGATACTCCGTGCAAATGGAAATCGAAAGAAAGCTGGAGTAGCAATACTCGTATCAGACAAAATAGACTTTAAAATAAAGAATGTTACAAGAGACAAGGAAGGGGACTACATAATGATCAGGGGATCAATCCAAGAAGAAGATATAACAATTATAAATATATATGCACCCAACGTAAGAGCACCTCAATACATAAGGCGACTGCTAACAGCTATAAAAGAGAAAATCGACAGTAACACAATAAGAGTGGGGACTTTAACACCTCACTTACACCAATGGACAGATCATCCAAAATGAAAATAAATAAGAAACATAAGGTTTAAATGACACGATAGACCAGATAGATTTAATTGATAGTTATAGGACAGTCCATCCAAAAACAGCAGATTACACTTTCTTCTCAAGTGCACATGGAACATTCTCCAGGACAGATCACAACTTGGGTCACAAATCAAGCCTCAATAAATTTAAGAAAACTGAAATCATATCAAGCATCTTTTCTGACCACAACGCTATGAGATTAGAAATGAATTACAGGGAAAAAAACGTAAAAAACACAAACACATGGAGGCTAAACAATACGTTACTAAATAACCAAACGATCACTGAAGAAATCAAAGAGGAAATGAAAAAATACCTAGAGACAAATGACAATGAAAACACGATGATCCAAACCCTGCGGGATGCAGCAAAAGCAGTTCTAAGAGGGAAGTTTACAGCTATACAAGCCTACCTCAAGAAACAAGAAAAATCTCAAATAAACAATCTAAACTTACACTTAAAGGAAGTTGAGAAAGAAGAACAAACAAAACCCAAAGTTAGCAGAAGGAAAGAAATCATCAAGATCAGAGCAGAAATAAATGAAATAGAA
>NW_020837999.1:6606635-6698252 GCF_003676395.1 Aethalodelphis obliquidens | reverse complement strand
TGTGTGTGTGTGTGTGTGTGTGTGTGTGTGTGTGTGTGTGTGTGTGTAGTGGTTAAGAATGTGGTCTCTCTGTTCAACTGCCATACTAGTCTTGTGACCTTGGGTAAATCATTTAGCATTCTGTTGTTTCTTCATTTATAAAAATGGATTAATGTTAGCTCTATCTTATATTGTGAGGGTTACATGAAATGGAATGTAAAGTGCATAATACAAAATAAGCACTCAAATGTTAGATGTTATTATTGTATCTGTTTCTTTTGAGAGGTGTCATTTTATACTGGAAAACACAGAATCTTTGGGGTTGGGTTGAGTTGGTTTTGAGTTTTGCCTCAGCTGTATACTAACACTGTGTCCTCAGGCAAATTACTTAACAGCTATTCTTTTCCTGTTTTCATATCTATAAAGCGAGGATAATAGCTACCTTGTAGAGTTTTTGGAAGTATTATAAATACACAGATACTCAGTAAATGGTAATTTTCATAGGCGTGATGCCTGTAATTCAGGTCAGTTGTATTTTCCTGGGTTGGAAACGTGAGCCAGCTGGCTAGATTTTTCCCTGACACTGATGGCTGTCTGAATTGAGTACTTAGTCTACAGGGAAGTCAATTATACTTTTTTATATAAAAATGGAAAAATAAACCTTTATAATGAACAGTTTAATATTTACTTATTTATAATATTTTCATATGAAATACAAATTAGGTATATTAGATTATACTTTTGGGGGGTTCTCTTATTTATTTTTGTAGAACAGAGGTAAAAGCAGCATCACTTTGGAGTCAGGATAAAGAGATGCCATTCTGACTTCCCCTAGCTTCCTTCTGCCCTTTGTGTCCTGGAAAAGAGAAATCCTACGCATTTGGGGTTCTAGGCTCTAGAGGCTTTAGAGAAGTGACAGTTACCTGTCTGAGGTAGACAACCTAGAACTTGTCTTGCTTAGAACATAGAGCTCCTAATCAGAAGTGGCAGGTGTCACATTCTTTATTGTATGAACATAGCTGTAGCTGTCAGTGGGATCAGGCAGCCCAACTCCCAGCTTAGGTCTGCAAAGACATGATCATTTTTCCCACAATAGAGGATCCGGCTATTAGAATTAACTGAGCGTCAGTGACTAATGTGAAAAAAAAACTAGTGACCAACCACTCTAAACTGAAACTCTAGCAAGCTCTGACAAGGTTCTGTCACATAGAGACTGTTTATGGAGAATGTTAACAAAGGATTTACACGTCCATTCAGATACTCAAATCTTGTAGCTTATTAGGGAGACAAAATATGTACTTGTGCCCTTCCCCCCCGTTTTTTTTGAGAAGAGAAATCTTGGAACATATAGAAGCTACAGCTTAATAGTAGATTCTTGCTAAACGCAAAATTTCTGATGAGTAACATTATTTACATATATTTTCCATATCTTGTTGGAAGGTTTTGCATATAAATGTCAGTTAGACACTGATTTTTTGTTTTTGAGATATAGTTCACCATTTGAAAGTGTACAGTTAATTGGTTTTTAGTATATTTACAAGGTTGTGCACCATTATCTAATCCCAGGTAGAGTATACATTTTAAAGAAAGACATCTTTTATCATATTTTGATGAACTTACCTTTGATTTTCTTTTCTACCTTAAGGAAAACCTGTTTTGTCTTATCTCTGACCATTAAGTTCTTTGGAGTTGTGCTTTGTTTCAGTTGAGAGTGGTTGATCATCTGTTTTTTTCACAGTAGTCACTGGTAGTCAGTAAATTCTAATAGCTGGATCTTCTTGAGGGAAAACTTTTATCAGTTTCAAGAAGTCCTCAAACATTTATTCCTGTATTAATTTCATTTTTATTCTATTTCAGAATAAGAGAAGATGAAAACAATGTCATTTTGGATGACTTTGCCGCAAAGCTGAATGATTGTTATTTTTTGACATGGAGCATTTGTTTCATAAGTTAATTCTTCACTCCTTCCTCCTGCATGAGTAGTTAAGTTTTAATATAAACATTTTTTATAGACCAGCTAAAGATGATCATTTTTCTTCCTAGAGAAGCTTTACCTTTCTCTCTATCTGAACAATTTCAGTAAGATTTGTACAGGGCAATATAATTTTCTAGCACATTTACTTTCCCTAGACAATGAAAATATGTGTTTACGTAACTTTTTTTTTTTTTTTTTTTCGGTTCGCGGGCCTCTCACTGTTGTGGCCTCTCCCGTTGTGGAGCGCAGGCTCCGGACGCGCAGGCTCAGTGGCCATGGCTCACGGGCGCAGCCGCTCCGCGGTATGTGGGATATTCCCGGACCAGGGCACAAACCCGTGTCCCCTGCATCGGCAGGCGGACTCTCAACCACTGCGCCACCAGGGAAGCCCGAACCAAAATCTTTTAAATATTTATTTGGAGTTTGGTTTTAGGTAGGGATCAAATTTAATTTTTTCCCTAGTAGTTGTCCCATCACCTTTTATTGAATAATTCCTCTTTCCGCTAATGTTTTGAATAAACTTGTCCTTTCATCAATGGTTTGTAACATGTCACGTTAATCCTATACCAGATTCTTATACTGGTAGGCTCTTGAATTCTCTGTTCTGTTTCTTTGATTTACCTGTGATTTCTTATACCAGTATTACATAACTTTAATTTATCTATCTTCTACTATGTGGTAATATACCTTCCCTGCTTACCCACATTTTCTTGATTATTTCCCCCCATATTTCCTTCCAAATATTTTTTTAAAATTAATTTTTATTGGAGTATAGTTGATATACAATGTTGTGTTAGATTCTGCTGTACAGCAAAGTGAATCAGTTGATTCCACTTTATATTTACTGAGTGCATAATGTGGGCCAAGTTTTGTTTGTTTGTTTTTTAATGCATGTATTGGCACATTCAGTCTTCATAACAGCCCAGTGTTGTTGGTGTTATACCACGATTTTAGAGACACAAAAGTTGAGATGCTGAAAGGTTTAGTACTGAAAGGTTTAGTTTGAGATCACATTAAGCTGAGGGACCAGAATTCAAACCCAGGCAGTCTTCTGGTTTTAGAGCTCATGCCCTTAACCGCCATCCTAAAGTTTAGTTTATTTTAAGTTTCACAAGAACTTCTTTTTAAAATTTTGATGTAATTTGACTGAACCTGTAAATCAACTTGGAGAAACTGGAATCTTTACACTGTGTAAAGTGTTACCTTTGGTTCACCTAACGGTTTGTTTTCTGAATTTTACTATCCTGCACCATTGTCTCTATTTGTCAGAGTTTTTTGGCTTCAGTAGAGTTTACTAGTATTTTTTGTTAAGTCTGTATATTTAAGTCTGTATATTATTCTTAGACACTTATTTTATTGACTCTCATGAATGGGTTCTTCCCACCTCCTTTTGGACTTAGAGTAATGAGATACAGCTGGCCTAAAAGAAAGCTATTGAATTAATGTATTTTATTTCTGTCAGGCTTGCTTAATAATAAAAACAATACTGATTATCTCCTATCTTCACAGAGAATATATTTCAGAAAAAGTTTAAAGATTAAATGTCTAATAGTAGCATGATTGATTTATGTGTGTGTGTGGGGTGAATATATTCTATTTATACATAGCTAAGAAAGTGTGAAATCTCTAGATAACAGCCAGATACTGCTTTTAGGCTGAGGAAAATCCGGAGGCTGGTTGAAATTCTTTCCAGAGACTCAGGGTCCCTGGCGAGGGAGGCTCACTCACTTTCCCACTACCTGGTCGGCCAAGGAAGCCTTTGGATGGGACCATACACCTGTCCTTGGTAGTGGTGAGGGTAGGGATTTTACTTGATGGGCACTGCTGCAGAGGAAATCTGACCTTTTTCCTCTGGGGCAGATGATGTCACCATAGAAGAATAGGAAATAATCTTTGCCCTGTGGATATAAAATTACTGCATTTGGCACTTATTATTAAAAGGTAGGCTGAGAGTGTCAATATATAAAGTAAAAAATTATGAAATGTGTGAAAGTAGAGAAATATCATAATAATAATGACGAGCACTATTTTGTGTACTTAGTGTCCTAAAAGATGTTATTTTTTTGAAATCTATTATTTTTTAAATTTTAAAAAAATTTTTATAATTTTATTTTTTACATTTAGAACT
Organism: Aethalodelphis obliquidens; assembly: GCF_003676395.1. Lineage (NCBI taxonomy): Eukaryota > Metazoa > Chordata > Mammalia > Artiodactyla > Delphinidae > Aethalodelphis > Aethalodelphis obliquidens. The sequence continues at coordinate 6,694,170 of NW_020837999.1, read as the reverse complement.
TCTGATGCATTTGGAAGTTAGTCTTGTGTATGATTTGAGGTATAATCCAATTTGATCTTTTTTGGAATGGTTATCTGGTTGTCCTCCCATCATATATTTATTTGCCCGAGAAATTTTCATTTTTTATTATTTTAAATTTTATTTATTTTTGGCTGCGTTGGGTCTTCGTTGCTGTGCGTGGGCTTTCTCTAGTTGCTGTGAGCGGGGGCTACTCTTTGTTGCGGTGCGTGGACTTCTCATTGTGGACTTCTTGTGGACTTCTTGTTGAGGAGCACGGGTTCTAGGCGCATGGGCTTCAGTAGTTGTGGCACACGGGCTCAGTAGTTGTAGCTCGTGGGCTCTAGAGTGCAGGCTCAGTAGTTGTGGCGCGTGGGCTTAGTTGCCACAAGGCATCTGGGATCTTCCCGGACCAGGGCTCGAACCCGTGTCACCTGCATTGGCAGGCAGATTCTTATCCACTGCGCCACCATTATTAGTTTTAATAGTTTTTCAGTTGACACTTTCAGATTGTGGCCGTTTGCACAATAATATTACTGTAAAGGTATTACGGAACAAAACCAGCAAGATTTTGATATGTAGTATTCTCATTTTTACATTTTAAATAATCTGTGATTGTAGCTCTGATGTGTTTATTGCCCCAAGTGTTCGGTGATTTTTAATTTTGTTAATTCAGTACATATTTGGTGTTTACCATGTGGCAGACACTCAGGTACTTGAGATGTTTTTATATAAACTCTTATGTAGGTGGTAGCTAACAATCTGGTATTCCTAGAATGTGAAACACATATATCACATCTTACTCTTTGGCAAATTAGCAGAGTAAGTTAGCATAAATAACAGTTTCTCTTCCTGATGGGAAAGTTTTATACCTTTTTGTACTTAGTCCATTAGATTTTTATCTCCAGTTACTTGAATGTGAATTAAAAAACCAACAAACATTTATCTGTACATGAGCTAATGGGTAGCTCTCAATTAGGCTAATATCATTTTACTAGAGTAGATTTAATCAGCTGGGGAGATTGTTGAAACTGCTTCCAGTGGTACAAGTTATGTTTTGAAGAATAAAAATTTTATTATATCTAGTTTATATTACCTTAATAGTTCAAAGATTTAAATTTTCTATTTCTTTAAAATTTTTTTGTTTACTTGATCTTTCTGGGATTGAGATAGTGTTTGTTTCCTACTATATTTGTTTTCTACTCAATTTGATCCTTGTATTCTTTTTTTTGGCTGCGCCTTATGGCATCTGGGTTCTTGGTTCCCCAGACCAGGGATTGATCCCATGCCCCCTGCAGTGGAAGCACGGAATCTTAACCACTGGACTGCCAGGGAAGTCCTGATCCTTGTATTTCTAATAATTATGCTGCAGTGTTATTTGGTACAATTTCATGTTGCCCTTGTTGATTATATTTTGCATTTATATAAATGACCTTTTTGGAATATAGTACAATGCCTTTTATCTTGAAAAAAGATGAAAAATCTTTTCATTGTGTTCCCCATTCTGTCCCAGTCATCCATACAGATCTGAAGTCACTGTGACCATCACAGTGAATGGCATTTTTTTTTTGACTCTGAAGGAGGGCCTCAGTTTGGTCACTAATTTTTGTTTTAATCTGCTCATCCTTATGGTAGTTTATAGAAACTATTGTTTAATTTTGACCTGTACTTTAGCCTTTCATCATTTATTTGTTATTTAGGGCCATGTAATGTGCTAGATGCTAAAGGAAATATAAGCTTTTGTTTTTTTATTTTTTTTAACTTACTTTCCATATTATTATTACTTTGCTTTTTTGTTACTTTTATTTTGGCAATTTCTAAACATATGCAAAATCAGGGCAAATGATATGTGTTCCTATGACCTTTTACCAATGATGGCAATCTAGTTTCCCCTGTGCTTACCCAAGATTATATGAAACAAATCTCAGATATCATATCATTTAATTTGTAAATATTTCACTATGTATTGCTAAAAGACAAGGACTCCCTTGGAACAATACCACTATACTCACCCTCTCAAAAATGCAACAACATCTTAATATGACTGACTCTCTAGTCGGTGTTCTCATTATTGTTGCATAAATGGGAAATTTGGTGAGGAGGTCTCTAACATTTTAACTTACACTGTCTTCTACTTACCTCATTATAAACCCCTGGAAGTTCTATATAATGTCAGAATGTATGCTGGTTAGTTACCCAATGAAAGAAACCATCAATGTTCTCATCATGTCGCTTTAGAGACAAAGTCCTGATCAGGCTGGAGGGTACTAGATGGCTGTTTGGGTTTTAGGAACTTTAAGTTTATTCATCTTGGACAGTCATTCATTCATTCATTCAGCAAATATTTACCTCTTTGCTACGCGCCAGACATTCTTATAGGTGCTTGGGTTACATCAAAGAATAAAACAAAGATCCTTGCCTTTGAAGATGCTGCATTCTAGTGGGATAGAAAGACAATAAACGGTAAATATAATACAAAAGTGAAGTAGATTGTATGTTAGAAAATAAGTGTTCTGGAAAAAGAGAGTAAGTGGAGCAGGATAAAGGGGAATTGGAAGTTGGTGCTGGGGAAGCAGTGTTAAATAAAGTAATCAGGGTTAAGTCAGGAAAATGAGATTTGAGTGAAGATATGAACAGGGGACTGAAAGTGTTAGCCAAGCAGACATCTGGGAGAAGAGTGTTCTGTTTTTGAACAACCAGAGCATGTGTGCCAGGGTTGTTTGAGAGAAAGTAAGATCATTTTAGGTAGAGTTGAGTCAACAAGGTGGAGAATTGTAGGGAATAAGTCATAAAGGTAAGGTAAGGTGGGGTGAGGAAAGTATGAGAAGGGGTAAGTTTGTAGTACAGGTGGGTAATGACTTTCAAGATCGTTTGGCTTTTATATGAATGAAATGGGGGAGTGATTGGAGGGTTCTGATTGGAGGGTTCAGAGGACTGGTAAGAATTAAATTAAAAGGATCATTCTGGCTGCTTTTGAAAATAGACCATAGAGGAGCAAGTAAAGAAGCAGGGAGATTAGTTAGGAGGCTTTTAGAATAATCTAGGTAGGAGATGATGGTGGCTAAAACTGGGTAGTAGTGGGGGAAGTGATGAGAAATGGACGATTCTGGATGTGATTTAAATGTAGAGCCAAAGGAATTTGCTGACAGTATAGCTGTGAAATCAGAGGGAGGGAGGAGGAGAGAAAGATTGATGAAGGAGAGAAAGAGAAAGGAGTAGCATGACTCTAATATTTTTGGCTGGAGTAACTAGAAGGATGGAGTTGCCATCAATCAAGATGAGAAAGTCTACAGGAGGGTGGTGTGGGTTGACTGGTAGGTTGGTGGGGGAAAGATTGGAAGTATGATTTTTGAATGTGTTGAGTTTGAAATGTCTCTTGGATATACAGTTGGAGAAGACCATCTTATAACTATGCCTATCAAATAATAAGTGTTCAACATCAGCAACAACAATGAAAGTTTGTTAAAAAATTAACTGGGAGACTTCCCTTGTGGCACAGTGGTTATGAATCCTCCTGCCAGTGCAGGGGACATAAGTTCAAGCCTTGGTCTGGGAAGATCCTGCATGCCACAGAGCAACTAAGCCTGCGTACCACAACTACTGAGCCTGTGCTCTAGAGCCTGCGAGCCACAGCTACTGAGCCTGCGTGCCACAGCTACTGAAGCCTGCGTGCCTAGAGCCTGTGCTCCACAACAAGAGAAGCCACTGCAATGAGAAGCCCGCGCACCACAAAGAAGAGTAGCCCCCGCTCGCCACAACTAGAGAAAGCCTGCGCGCATCAACGAAGACCCAACATAGCCAAAAAGTAAATAAATTAATTTAAAAAAATTAACTGGATTCTGTGTGAATGGCATTGGAGACCCTGAGGCTCTAATATTCCATTCTTTGCCTTCAGTATGGCAGCAAGTCTATTGTGGCTTTTAACCCAGGATTCAAAGGCATGACAGATATCAAGATGGACATCGACATGCAGATTTAGTCAAATATTGGATTTCTGATGGTTTGTATTTTATCACGCTTTCCCTGTTTAAAATATCAGAAAGCATTTTGAAAACATCCTTTAGGTAGGGTATTCAACAGAAATGGTTATGAAGCCATTGAATAATTTGCTCTTCTAATGATATAAAGTATCCTTGAGTTTTGTTTGCCTTGTGAGAGTGAAAACTTGTAAAGTAGAAACCAGTACTAGAACAGGTTTTACTGTGAATTATTTTTCCATTGATTAGTGACTCAGTTTGTAGTTTACAGTTTCAACTCAGCAAGACCCTCTTCCCCTTTGCTTTAGTAGACACATGACATTATGTAATTTCATAGGAACTATGTACTTACGAAATTTTAATATTTAAGAAGTATTAGCTTCTTCAAATTATTCTCGGTATTTTATTTTTGTTTTTGTGCAACAGATTTCAAAGTCCTTTTCTTAGTATTTCAAAACTTTTTTTCACATTTCTTAACTTTTCCCATAAGCATCCTACTGAATCATTTTACTGAAAAAATTAAGAAGTAGTATGAAATGTATACTATTCCTTGTTAGAAATTCTACCAAATCAGGGAAACGTTTCTTGAAACCTAGTTAATTTGAGGGATTTTCATGAATTCTCACTCTTTTATATGGATCACTAATTCTGTAGAACTAGGCAGATATAAATACCTACACACATACAAACGTACATTCACACTATATGCCAAGAAGCTTTTGGGTACTGTACATTTAAATTTCTTCTCATGAGCTAGAAGGTGTTAAGTCAAGCGTATCTTAAAACTACTCAGTGTCCTAGTATACGCAGAAAGCTCTGTACTTCCAAGACAGAGGTCAGGTCTTTGCTTGTAAGCTTTAATAGAAAAAACCCACAAATCATTTGACTTAATTTCCTGAGTTGTGTTGTTGCTTGGGCAGCGTCTTCTTGGGCAATGACTGAGTCTCCCCTGACTGCTGAGCTTGTGCGGATCAGATAGTCGAAGAGGGCAATAGGGAAACCCTTATTCTTTCCCTTAGCTTCAGGAACCATGTCTGGTTGCCAGGTTCATGAAGTTTTGGTTACTACTTTGAGTGTATACTAGAGGCAACAAATTGGTACTTCTTCTGTTAACTTAGTGCCAGTTATGTGGGAAACACAGTAAACATTAATTCACTCCTTTTCCCTCTTAATTCTGCTTGGTGTTATATTTTGGTATACTTTCATAGAGTATATTATGTGAAGGTGGAAGAGATAATTGGATGAAAATGTTTGTAATAGTGTTATAGTTTCCAGCCCTTGGAAATATAATATGCTAGTAAATAGATTTCTTAACTGAGGATTTCTAAATTCTACTTCTGACTCCGTAAATTTTTAGAGAAATTATTTAATTTCTCTGTGCCTCAGCCTTTTCACCTATATTTGATTTATTCTTCATCTACAGATATATACAGAAAACATGGACTTCCCTGGCGATACAGTGGTTAAGACTTCGCCTTCCAATGCAGGGGGTACCGGTTCGATCCCTGGTTGGGGAGCTAAGATCCCAAATGTCTGTGGCCAAAAAACTAAAACATAAAACAGAAGCAATACTGTAACAAATTCAATAAAGAGTTTAAAATGGTCCACATCAAAAAAATCTTAAAAAAAAAAGCAAATAAATTATGTATAAATTTTTTAGAGCTTAAGAGATTTTGGAGATCAACTAGTCAAACCTCTTATTTTTCAGATAAAGAAACCAGTGTGTTCATAGAATTGAGATGCCTTTCCCATGGCAAGAAAGAACTCAAGATTTTTGACTGCTATGTGCTTTGTGCAGCAGCACACAACATACGAAGTATTAGGTGGTTTTACTAGACCAGCAGAAGAAGGGGGGCTACGGTTAAGTGGACTCTTTAGTGTAGTTTATCATGCGATGGAGTTTTTTCCTCTTGACCATATGTCTGTACCTGCTGGGCATAAAGCTGTTTATTAGTCTTAAGCCAAGTTTATGGAACACTGAACTGCTTAGCTGATAATCCTTGGTTTTCTAGGCAAAAAGTGACTATATAATGTATATAACTTTATCAACCTTACTCTTGAATAAATGACATATGTAGTTATGGCAGAAAAACCAAGAGAAAAATCTAAAGTCAATCTTTATTAGAATTTTTGATTTTATTTATTTTCAAAATATTTTTCATTTATATTATTGCCTAGGAGATTTTGCTGAGTAGGCTTTTCTAAACTACAATAGAATGCATGGGTCAAAGTTTTACACAGCTGAGTATACCTAGAGTTGAATATTAGTATTAGAAGGGTAGCCTCTTGAAGTACATTTTAATTCAGTGGAATATAAATGATAATTATAGAAACAACTACATTTTTTAGGTAATAGTTGAAGAAGTATATTAAACTCTCCTTGGAGATTGATTTGTTAGTTGCAGTGTTAGCTTTTTCTGATTTTTATTTGAAAATAGTATAATAATGCTGAAGAAATTTAAAAATAGTAGGTCACTGAATTAGCTATTACGATGCTATGGAACAATGCTGGAATGTTTGATGGTTTACGAAAACAAACATTTAGTTTTTAACTCATGGTTCTGTGCGTCTGACAGGGAGACTCTTCTGGCTGTAGATTGGATCCAGGTCTTTTTCTCATGTTGCATTTTGGGACCATTGGCTTCCTAGTACATGTTCTTCTCATGACAGATGGCAGAAACTCAGGGGACCAAGCCAAAAAACTCAAGTACGTTTGAAGTCCTGCTCAGATTTTGTTTACTGATATTCATTGACCAAAGCAGATTACATGGCTAAGCCCAAACTTATTTGGGCAGGGAAATATTTTGCTTCACTTACTCTAACTGGAGATAGTACCAAGTAAACATGGCAAGAGGCATAAATGTACAATTCTGTAATAGGGAGGAAGTAAAAAATTGGTAACAGTAATCTGATCTACCACAGACACCCACACATCTCACCTTCCTAATATAAATTCTTTTTTTTTTTTTTTTTTTTTTTTTGCGTTATGCGGGCCTCTCACTGTTGTGGCCTCTTCCGTTGCGGAGCACAGGCTCCGGACGCGTAGGCTCAGCGGCCATGGCTCACGGGCCTAGCCGCTCCGCGGCATGTGGGATCTTCCCGGACCGGGGCACGAACCCATGTCCCCTGCATCGGCAGGTGGACTCTCAACCACTGCGCCACCAGGGAAGCCCAATATAAATTCTTAAATAAAAATTTTTTCCTGTATTGCAGTCTGTTTTTATGACATAGGAATATTATGTAGCAATAATCATAATGTGCCTACCATTTAAAATTATTCTTTGTCCTATGATGGCTTCCTATTTTGGTTATAAAACATTTTTCTATTGCCTTTTAAACCATGCTTTGACTGTAAGTACTTGTATTATCCTTTTTTTTCCCTATAATTATTTCAAGTAAGTGTTTTATCTATTTTTTTTTTCTTTCATCACATTCACTGTACTGTTGATCTGGGAAATTATTGTCAGCTTTTCAGATTCTCTTGTCTTCTTCACCTATATTTCTGTTTTCACAAATACTATATGAAACCATATGGCCATCTGCAACCTATTAAAATATATCTTGTACATCTTTTTGCTAGCATATAATTATGTTAGGACTTATTAGACTTCACATGACAGAAACACAATTTAAGCATGCTTATTCAAAAAGAATTTATAGGAAGGGATATGGGTTAATTGGTCTAGTTTGGATTCAGTGCCCACCTTTGGATCTGTTTAGCCAAAGAGTTGAGGTTTCTATAAAAGCCATGTGATTTGAGTAGAGGGAAAGCATATTCTCAGAAAAAAAGGTTTGGAGAGTATTGCTGGACAAATAGAAACAGGTATCCACCAAAGTAAAGTGAGCTAATGAGGTCCTTCTGTGCCTTGAATCGGGGCAGGGACACACTTGAATATATACATACATATTGGTGTGGCTCTTGCCTGAGAACTAGAATAGTGGATGGACTGTTTAGTAAAAAGTGGTCGTGGTAGTTTTTTCTAGGACTGACTCAATTCTTCAAAGCACAGAAGAATTATGGTTGGTAAATGATGTTTTAAATTATTCATGTCTGTTTTCTTTTTGTAAATTAAGCATATTTCCTGTTTCCACTTTTGTAATGGGCCTACTATAGTCATTCTAATTTCCATGCCCTGGTTATCCTCCCAGCTTATCCAATTTTGACTCACACTCATATTTTCAGTTTTCTATTTTAGTTTGAGTCACTTGAAAATGAATAGGTGCAAGCACATAATCTAAAAGCAAGGAGTAGGCTAACCACATTCGGCACAGAAAGAAATTGGACCATGTACACAATGATTTTATAGTTTTGAATGTGTTTGGTTATTTTGGGAAGAAGATAGCTTCCAGTTAGACTTTGCTGAATGTTGTTATACTGTTTCTTGTACATGTGAAAATTGTAGTTTTAGGCCTCCAAGTGAGGTGTTAATTTAGATATCATATTGTTCATTTGACAAAAATGACATGGCATTGAATTAAGAAATAAAAGCTATTTTAATAGAATTAGTACAGTTACTATAGGTGTGGGAGATAAGTGTGTGTTTAAGTCAGTTAATTTATTGAGTTCCTTTGGGTTTGGAGCTGGGGAGAAGGAAGATGGATAGAAGAAACATATATCAGATTTTCTGTAGCACTGCTTAGTTTCCTTTTTCTCATATACTGTTAAAATGCTGTAAAAATAAAAATGTTTATGCCTAGACATAGTTTCCAGTATTGGTGTCTTTTTTTCTTCTTCTGTGCCTGAAGAAACATCAAAATGCTTTGTCAGATTTCACATTATAATTTTTGGGTTATAATAGGGCAGACCTTGAACAAAATGCTTTTAAAAACAGCTTTGCTTTTGTGCACTGCTCTGTTTTACATGCTGAGTTGAAATGGATGTATTAGTCTTGAGTTCACAGAACAGTGAGCTCCATATTATTTAAAATACTCCTGAAAATTTTCCAACTGCTCTTTCTTTTGATTTGATGTAATAGCAGATCCCCATATATAAAGAGAAAGTAACATTTTGCTTAGCATTCTGCTGCATAATCATAGACTTAGGTTATATTTTGAATTGACTTGTTGGAATGGAATTCTTCTACACATCACATAGAATGAGAATCTTAAGATTAAGTGCCTTTAGAATCCATTCAGTACAACTTCCTACCTGATGCAGGAGTTCAGCCTGCTATGTCCAAAATAATTGACTTGTTTTTTAAACAGATTATTTATTGAGCCCATACTGTGTGTTGGCACTGTGCTGGGGATGTGTTGGTGAATAAAATAAAAATAGACATGGTCCCTGTTCTTGTGTAGATAGTTTAGCTTGTAGTTGAGTGCTCAGTCTGTTTATTCAGTCTCAGCAAGTTATTTTTTGAATCTAAGTACTCAAATTAGAAAGAATTGACATTCTTAGCAATATTGAGTTTTCCAATCTGTGAATGTTGAGTATCTCTCCATCTATTTAGATCTTCTTTAATTTCTTTCATTAGTGTTTTATAGATTTCTACTTACCAATAGATCCTATAGATATTTTGTTAGATTTTTACATAAGTATTTCATTTTTTGGTGCTATTGTAAATGCTGTTGCTTTTTAAAAAAACTAAAATTTCCCATTGTTTATTGTTTGTATGTGGGGAAGAGATTGGCTTTTGTGTATTGCCCTTGTATCCTGTGACTTTTCTGTACTCACTCATTCTAAGGTTTTTTTTGGTAGATTCTTTGGGATTTTCTGCATAGATAATTATGTAATCTGTGAATAAAGACAGTTTTCTTCCTTTTCAATCTTTATAACTTTTATTTCTTATGATATTGAATCACAGGTGAGAGAGGGGCATCATTGCGTGGTTCCCAGTCTTAAGGGAAAGTGTCCAGTCTCTTCAGTCTCTCACAATTAAGTATAATGTTAGTTATAGGTTTTTTTGTAGATATTCTTTACCAAGTTGAGGAAGTTCCATCCATTGCTAGTTTACTGAGAGTTTTTATAATGAATGGGTGTTGCATTTTGTCAAATGCATTTTCTGCATCAATTGACATGATCATGATTTTACTTTAGCTTATTGATGTTTGATTACATTGATTTTTGTGTCAGTCTTGCATCCCTGGGGTATAATTTTTTTATACCTTGTTGGAGATGATTTTATAATATCTTGTCTATAGTTTTCTTGTAATCTGGTTTTGGTATTAGGGTAATGTTGGCCTCATAGAATGAGTTTGGAAGTATTTCCTCTCCTGTTTTCTGGAAGAGATTACTGAGAATTGATACTATTTCTTCCTTAAATGTTTGGTCGAATTAACCAGTGAAGCCATCGGTGTCTGGTACTTTCTTTTTTGGAAGCTTATTAATTATTGTTGGTTAAATTTATTTAAAAGTATAGAGCTATTCAGTTTATCTATTTTTCCTGGTGTGAAGTTTGGTACTTTATGTCTTTCAAGGGACTGGTCCCGTTCATCTAAGTCACCAAATTTGTGGGCATAGAATTGCTTGTAGTATTCATTTATTATCCTGTTAATGTCCAGGGCGTTGGTAGTGATGACCTTCTTTCATTTTTTATATTGGTAATTTGTGTATTCTCTTTTTCTTGTTTAGCCTGGCTAGACTATTTATCAATTTTATTTATCTTTTTAAAGAACTATCTTTTGGTTTTGACTTTTTAATTTTTTTGTATTGTTTCTTGTTTCAATTTCATTGATTTCTGTTATATTTTTTATTTCTTTTAATCTGCTCTCTCTTTTTTTAGTTTCCTAAGGTTCCTAAGAAAGCATAAGTTTTTTATAATTTTAGGTGTTTTTTTCTTTCCTAGTATATGCATTCAGTGCAACATATTTCTAAGTACTGCTTTCACTGCATCCCACAACCTTTGATAAACTGTATTTTCATTTTTGTTTAGTTCAAAGTATTTTAAAATTTCTCTTGAGTCATCTTCTTTGACTCATGATTATTTAGAAGTGTGTCATTTAATTTCCAAATATTTGGGAATTTCCAAGCTATCTGTTACAGATTTCTAGCTTAATTCTATTATGGTTTGACAACATTTATACAGTTTTAATTTTTTTAAATTTGCCAAGGTATGTTTTATGGCCCAGAATATGGTCTCCCTTGGTGACTGTTTTCTGTGAGAAAGTATATTCTTTTCTTGTTAGATTAGTATTTTGTAAACGTCAATTAGATCAAGTCGACTGATAGTGCTATTCAGGTCAGGTCATCTATATCTTTGTTAATTTTCTGCCAGCTTGATCTGTCATCTCAGATAGGGGTGTTGAAGTCTCCAAGTATAACAGTGGATTTGTCTGTTTCTCCTTTCGGTTCTATCAGTTTTTGCCTCAAGTACTTTAATTCTCTGTTCTTAGGTGCATACTCATTTCAGTTTCTTGTGTTTTCTTGGATAATTGACCCTCTTATTATTATATAATACCCCTCTTTATCTCTGATAATCTTTCTAGTTCTGAAGTCTGCTTTGTCTAAAATCAATATAGATAACTATATTTTTTTGAATGTTATAAATTTCTTTATTATTACTTATTATTAAGTACCAACTAAATATGCAAAAAATTTGAAGCCACCCTTCCACAACCCACTCTCCCCTCTCACACCCAAATTCCACACTTAGCTTCCAGCAATTTGTCAAAATTATCATTTAAGTGTTTCTTCCAGTTTATGGCTCCAGCAGCTTCTGCTGCAGGTAAACAGATCTCAGTCGCTGTCTCTCTTTTGCTTGCCCCCCGATTTGGAATGGCAGTTGGTCCTGTGACCTCAGTTCTCTGATGGATCCAAGAAAAGCTGTTGATTTTTAGTTTGTTCAACCTTTTCTTGTTATAGGGAAGGGAGTGATGACTTCCAGGCTCTTTAGCTGATACCAGAAGTTGAATTATTTGTCTTTTTATTACTGACTTGTAAGAGTTCCTCAAATAATCTGGATATTAGACCCTTATCAGATATATGACTTGCAAATATTTTCTCATCCTGTGGATTTTATTTTTACTTTCTTCATGGTATCATTTTCAGCACATTTTAAATTTTGATGTAGTCCAGTTTAACTATTTTTTTCTTTTGCCACTTGTGCTTTTGATGTCATATCAGAAACCATTCTTAACCCAAGGACATGAAGATTTATTCCTATGTTTTCTTCTAACAGTTTTATAGTTTTAGTTCTTATATTTAGGTCTGTGATCCATTTTGAATTAAGTTTTGTGTATGGTGTGAGGTTGGGGTCCAACTTCATTCTTTTACATGTGGATATCTAATTGTCCCAACACGATTTATTGAAAAGACTATTCTTTCCATATTTAAATCTTATTACTTGCCTGTGGAAATATTTTAAAGTGTTGACTTTACATTCTCAGATTTTGTGTTTGTGTGCAAATTTGATAAGCATGTCATCTCTATATTGAGGTTCAAAGCAATCTTCAGTCCAATAAAGTAGCATTAGGTAAACTTCTAAAAGTATCCATAACGCCCTTCAAGGCAGAGTTTTTATGGTTGTAATGAGAGCTGTCTTAATTTTGAGTAGAATGAGAAGTGGTGAGCTGTGTTCTGGAGAGGTCACAAAATTACATATGGTAAACTAATAGTTTTCTTGGTAGCATGGCAGAATATCTGACATTCTCTTGGGCTAAAGAAAACCTCTATTATAAATGGACATCTTATTTGAATTGAGCAACCATTAGTATTCATTCACATGCTAATTCAGAATTAACTATTAGTGTAAATATCACTTATCTAAGAAGAATGTTTTGGTGGAAGAGACAGATAAGTTTTGAAGGAGGAGAGGTGTGGGGAAAGTTCAGTACACATAGTGATGTTCCATTGATACCAACCTTGGATCTCAAGAACAGATGAGGAGACTTTAAGAGACAGTATAATGTAGTGTTTTAGAGCATGTACTCTGAAGTCAGACTACCTAGTTCGAATACTGGCTCCACATTTGGTAGTTGTGAGAACTTTAGCCTGATTGGGGCTTTTAACATTTTTTTCAACACATTTATTAAATACCTACTATGTACTAGACAGTAAAGTAGGAATGGAATATTCCCTGGTGAACAAAACAGAGTTGGGATTGCGGGATAGCCTTAACATCAGGGGTGGCCTCAGGCTTCTCCTCCTGTCTTTATTTCATCTCATACTAACTATAGTTGACCTTTGAACAACATGGGTTTGAACTGTCTGGGTCTGCTTATACACAGATTTTTTTCAATAAATACTATAATACTACACAATCTGTGGTTGGTTGAAGCCACAGATGAGGACTCAAGGGCCAGCTATGGTACTTGAGCATCTGTGGATTTTGGTGTCTGTGGTGGTTCCTAGAATCAATTCTCCATGGATACTGAGGGACACCTGTATTCTTACCCCCATACTCATTATTATGTAGCTATTGTGGCCTCCTTTCTGTTCCTCAGTAAGCCTTTTCTTACATCAAGGCTTTTGTATTTGCTATTTATTCTACTTGAAGTTCTTTCTCCCTAGTTCTTTCCATGGTTTGCTTATTCTTATTAAATCCAAATGTCAACTGAATCCATATTGCTCCCTGCCCCTTCTCATCATCTTTTCCAGTACTTTTTCCAGTATGTGATCCTAGTTAATTTTCTTCTGTATTATTTATCACATCCATAAGAATGTTAGTTCTAAGAAGACTGGGCCTTCATTCATCTCACTAATCATTTAGTCTCCAGTTTCCATTACAGTTTCTATCACATAGTGGGGACTCATTAAATATTTGTTGAGTGGACGAAACAAAGCTGATACCTGTAGGAGTCAGCCATATGAAGGTAGGAGATAAGAGCTAAGACCCTAAAGTGGGAAAAAACTTTCTATGACTAAAGAGCCGTAATGATAAAGTGACAGAGGCAAGGGTGTGTCAGGCCTTTAAGTCCTGGCAAGGAGTTTGGATTTTATTTGAATTTTAATGAAAAGATTTTAGTCTGGAGTTTTAATGTAATCCAACGTACTTTCCAAAAGATTTCTTTGGCTGTTCTGTGAAGAGTAGATTAGGGAGAAGACTGGAGGTAGGAGATGGGTTAGGAGACTTTTATAGTAGATGAGATCATAGCTTGGATTAGGTTGGTAAAATGGATGTGGAGAAAGATGGGGATAGATGTGGGATTTATTTTGGAAGTGGGGCTGACATGACTTGGCAATGAGAGGAATGAAGAAGTAGAGATGCATCAAGGATGATAACCAGATTTTTTGTTTGAGCAACTTGGTGGAAGGTGGTGTTCTTTACTGAAATGGGAAATCTGAATAAGGAACAGCTTTGGATGGGACATTAGGAATTCCATGTGGGTCACATTTTAAGATACTGATAAAAATTCCACATGGAAATATCAAATAAAGAGTTGGATTCCAAATCAGGAGTTTAGAGGAGACATTTGGGTTAGGATAGAAATTTGGGAGTCTTTCAGCATATAGATGCTATTTAAATCCATGGCAATGAGAGATATTACTTAGAGTGTGTGGCAAGGAATCAGAAAAAAAAGCTCGGGACTTGAACTTGGGGGAATTTCCAACATTTAGAGGTCAAGTAGAGGAGTGGCAACTGAAAAAGATTTGGAGAAGGATAGGCCACAGAAAGAACACCTGGAATGTGTGATGTCTTGGCAATCAAGGATTCATGGGGCAGCCTGAAGGGTAAAAACATGGCTTCTAACACATACTGCATTTTCAGAAACATATAATGTGCAAAATGAGAAAAACCTTTAGAGGACAGATGAATGTGCTTGAAGGGTTTTAAAAAGGAAGGATGTTTATATGCCTAACAAATAAATGAAGGCTAGCTAATTACACCGGCCTTGGAGTTTGCAGTAATTATCCTTTGTTTTGATATTATTAGAAACTTTGATTTTTGATAATGTTAGGAGGTAATTTTTTAAAGTGTAACTTGAAGGGGGAAGTTATTTTTAATTTTTTTTTCTGAGAGTAATGGTGTTAGTGTCACCTAATGGCAAAATGAGATATTGCAGCCGTATTTATATGAGGCAATGAACAAAATAACCTAATTAGAAAGAGAAAAAGAACATTTATGGGGGAATTTTTGGCATGGAGCAGACTTACCATGGTTACAAGGTCCTGCGTTCTTTAGCACTGGTCTACTTGTCCTACCTCTCTGTCACATTACCCCTTTGGTCACTGAGCAGATTGGTTAATATGCAGTTCTTTTTTATCTTCCAGGTTTCAGCTCAAATATTTCCCTTTCAGAGAGTCCTTTCCTACCACCTTACTTAAAGTTGTCCGTGTATTCCTTACAGCTACTCTTTGTTACATTAGGCTGTTGTATTTTCTTCATAGCCTGAGAATGATTTGGGATTACCTTACTTGCTTGTTTCCTCACTAGATGTAAGCTCCACGAGAGGAGGCAACTTGTTTGCCTTATTCGCTCATGTAACCGCAGTTGAGTATACTGACTGTTATATAGTGTACATGTTCAGTTAAAATTAGTTGTGTGAATATTTGAATTTCTGGAAGTGATAGAGAATGTTGAGTTTCTATGGTGTAAAGTAGAGATCTATCCAGAAAACAGAATCACACTGTATTTGATTACTGCTGCATGAATGCAATGTGAAAGCTTTGCTCCCCTCACCTCCCCTGCTTTTTTTGCCTCCTGTAGATAAGTGGCTACATGTCTGGAAAAGAAAAGATACATGGCTTAGGGTGTTGAATTCTATGTTAATCAGTCAACTTAAGTGACACAGAAAAAATATTTTAAGGTACAATACTTAGTCTTGAGGAGATAAGTTTTTGCAGACATTTAGGTTTAGTTATAAAGTAATTTCAGTGAATGTATTTTTGTTTGTGTATGAATTTGTAGATACTTCTAGCTTATTTATTTATTATTTAGTTTTCTATTTATTAAAAAGAACAAAAAGTATTTCTAGGAGAAATGTGTAGAGTGCCAAATAGTAGTAAATCCTTTTAGTTGAGATATGGTCAGGTTTGTGTTGTTTTTCAGGGAACAATATGGTTCTTTTAGCGTGGAAACTCAGGGTACATTTCCATTATGTGGCCCAGCCCAAGAAGGTAGCCTCCCTAGTTTTGAGATAATTATCTAGCCAGCAGAATTCTTCCTTGCATGAACCAATTTTAAAGGCCAAAGATTGATCAGGTACTTAATAGTTCATGTTTTTATTCACTAATTTTTGTTCTTACTCCTTGTGGTTTTGACCAGGTGGATGTGGGAAGAGAGGTTTGCAGCACTGAAATGGAGGTCAGAGCTTCATTACAGAAGATTAGTGGGTCATCGGATTCTGTGACTACACTGAACAGTGAAGAATTTGTTTTGGTTCCTCAGCATGCAGATGATACTTCTACAAAAGATGATGAAAAACCTGAACTGAAGGTATTTTTCCCTTTTCTACAAATGATATTATTTTAAATTATTATTATTATTTTTAACTAGGTGAAACTTATCTCAGGAGATATATAAAATCCAAAGGTTTTTCTTGAGTACTGACCTCGAGACTAGAATCAGTGTTTGGTTTATCCAGATGCTAATTATTTGGTTTGTGTATTTTTAAAGTTTTTGCTTTCGGTTTTTTATCTTTTACTTTAGAATTCAGAAAGAAGGAATAGGAGGGAAAAAAGAAGAGAAAGGATAATTGGCAAGTTAGACTTAATGGTTAAATCTTACATAAATTTAATTTATCTGGATATTTTTGACTCTCTTACTGCTGCTGGGTTTTAAAAATTAATTATATAAGTATGTAGTTATGTATTATTTTCACTTGACTTTTCTTTATGATTTTATGTTTTAAGTCAGCTGGTAACATTCAAGTATGTGATTTAACACTTGTCTGAATATTTTTGAAGTATATGTTTTATAATTTTAGCAGTTGAGTTTTTATTTGGATGTGGTCCTTTTTCTTTTTCATTTTTATGTTGCCTTTCCTAACTTGAAAAAAAAAAAAAAAAGAACCAAATAAACCCAGGTATACATGTATGGGAAGTGCATAACCACCCTCTAGAAATAGGAAGAGAGAAATTAGCCAAAAATGCTGTATATTATTTATGACTTTTATTTAATATTAATTATATCAAAGGTATGTTAGTATGTTAATCTAATAAAATCAATCTAATAAAATTTTATAAAAATCAGATTAAGTACTCATTTTACATTATGTTGAGGATATATATTTTTATAATTTTATTAATCAATGGATTTCTTTAAATTTATTCAAATATCTGTATTTAAATAAACAGCTCTTTAAATTCATTTAACTCTGTATTTTCATATTAATGTGTTTAAGGCATTTATTTACTTAGGCTTTGTGTCTCACTTGCTTTTAAGAAGAAGATGAGTCAACTTAAGAGTAAGGAAATTAGCAGTACTCCTTGACAGCTCAAGCAAAATTTGTAAAGGAGTCAGAAATATGTTTATGCTATGATAACAAAAAATATGACCTTTTAAATGATATCAGTGCTACATATTATCTATTTAAATGTATCCATTTTCCTCTTTAAAACACATAAATTAAAAAAAAAAAACATAAATTTAGGATTACCCAGTTTTTAGAATACGTTTCTAAAAGAGAAAAAGAAAAAAATAAGCAAAGAAAATATCTGTAAATAAGATCTTAGATCAGATATAGTTGGAAAATGCCTGGTATGTTTCTGAAGAATCCTTTTCTGGTACTAATAATCCTCTAATTTAGTTGAGTTTATAACTCAGGATTTTATATATATCTAATGAAATTAGGTACAGCTGTATAAATTCTTGGTATTCAGTAACTATATTTAAATTTAAATATTTAGATTGTTTAAATTTCTTCTAGAAATGAAATATTTTCATTAAGTTCCAGAACCATGTTATGATTGAAACGAATTGTCTTGCTTTGTCTGTAGATAGTTTCTAATGGTGATGAACAACTGGAAAAAGCCATGGAAGAGATTTTGAGAGATTCTGAGAAAGGGCAAAGCAGCCTTCTTGTTGATTGTCCGAGTTCCAGTGAGATTTCAGACCATTCATTTGGAGATGTTTCGGCCAGCCAAATAAATAAGCCGTCTCTTCAATTAATTTTGGATCCGTCGAATACAGGTACTGTATTGAACTCTTAGAAACTATAATAGAAATGGGATAAAGTGATAATGAAAATTTTAAGATGAATATTAGAAAATTTTATTAGCTTCATTTTCTAAGATCAAGGCCAGCAGCTTTTCAGTTCCCACATTGGTTCTTATGTTTCTGTTTGTATCTCCACCTGTAAAATCAGTCTCAGTGTTCTTTGAGAACTGGCTCTATGTCTGGGCATTCATTTTACCCCTAGTACTTGGCATATAGTAGGCCCTCAATAAATACTTATTGAACAAATGAATAAATTCTTGGGTATCAAAGAACAGTGTAATGGACACATTCTTCCATATAATGTGACTTCTTACTCAGTTTGACTACAGTTATTTCAATTACAATTTGTGAAAATTCTAAGTAAAATAACATATCAACTCCATCAGTGTAATAATACTGTAAAAGTATTTATTACAGTGTAATAAATAATATATACGTGCATGAATGAGTAGGATTTATAGTAGGAATACCAGTTTGTAAGTCAAAATGGTTTTGGAGGAAGGAAAAGCCAAACCAAACCCAACCCAACTCCTACTTCAGCTGGTTTAAACACTGGAGGTGTGGTTTGATCTGGCCTCTGGTAGTATTTCTTTGTAAACTACTCAGCTTTGATCTTCTCCATGTCATCTTTCTCCTTAACTGGCATCCTTTGTGGTCACAAAGTAGGTAGCTGCAGAAATTGATAAGTAAGGCTAGGTGATTTGTTCATGTCTGGTGACCGAGAGAAAGGCTCTGATCTTTTACCCATCGAACAAAAGTTGTGAGTTTTACTCTGATTGGACCAACTGAATCATTTTCTAGTAGTCAGGGGAATGATATGAGCCAATAGGTGTAGGCCTTGGTTATATTCAAACTCCTCAGTAAGTCATTCTGACAGAGGAGATGAGATCATCCTGACTGATTTAAGGCACTCATGATCCATTTCTGAATGTTCGTGTCGGGTAGGTGTAGATATAGGCCAGAGTGCTACACAGTGGAAACACGGTGGCCCTACCTTACACTGTACCCCAAATTTATTCCTAGTGAATCAAATATTTAAATGGGAAAAATGAACCTTTAAGAAGAAAATAATGAGAATATTTTTGTGATTGTCAGGGTAGGAAAAGCCAAATCATAAAGGAAAAGCTACTTGCATTTTAATACATAAAAGCTTAAATCTGAATGAGAAAAGTACCATAATAAATATGGCTAAATGAGGCTCAGAGAAGATATTTGCCATGTGTTGGGGGTCCCCAAAAGTGCCCCTAGTTTAATGATTCATTATAAAGACTTGTAGGTTTCAGTGTATATTCATATTCATGGCTAGATTTAAGTTCAAGGGGACTTTATATGTGTGTGTGTGTGTGTACACACAAGATTGGAAATAAGCCTTACAAAATATTAATTTTTTTAGTTCTTGATTGAGGGAACATGAGAGATTATATTTTTCATTGTGCTTTTCTTTATCTTTTGAATTTCTTAAATCCCTAGCCTTCGCCCCAAACCCAAAGCATACTGACATCAACATTCCTATAGTTATTTTTTTGGTTAATAGATTAATCAAAAGGAAGAAATACCTTTATCTTCTCATGTATTGAAAGCTCTGATGGGTTATTGGAATCAGTTGTCCTTTGCAATGGCCTAGATAATATTCTTATTTCTGAGCATATTTGATAGGGACCATGTATAATGTACTTTTGTGTTTTCAACACCCATTATATTAAATACATTTTAAAAAAATGTATCTTTCCCTGAAGATCTCAGTGGATAAGAATTTCCACTTTGCTTTACAAGTAAGTTTTTAAAAAGCATTCTTTTCTTGTTATATATTGTTTCTTTTCATTTTCAATGAAAAGACATATGTTTTGTGTTCTCCCCAAAATTAATATATTGAAATCCTAGTGATGGTATTAGGACGTCGGGCCTTTGGGAGGTGATTAGGTCATGAGGGCAAAGCCCTCATAATTGGGATTATGTCCTTCTAAAACAGACTCCAGAGAGCTAGCATGTGCCTTCTGCAGCGTGAGGACACAGTGAAAAGATGCTGTCTAGAAAGTGAGCTCTCATGAGGCACCAAATCTGCCAGAGCCTCAGTCTTGGACTTCCTAGCATCCAGAGCTGTGAGAAATAAATGTCTGTTGTTATAAGCCACCCGTGTGGTTATTTTATTATATAGCAGCCTGAAAGAACTATGAGAAGACATTTCAGCTGCCTCTTCATAGTTGCAGTTTTTGTTTACAGAATTGTTGTGGTTGATTAAAATGACACATAACTTCAAAAGTAAGGGACTGTCTGGAAAGTATCTAGATTTAAATGGGCTAAAGTGAATATTAAAGATATGTAATTTGCCAGTGATAAATTTAGATAGATAAGGGCTTTTGTTTAAACATCATGATAACTTGTTGGTTTTTGTCATTTGGTGATCGTATGTCCTGGCTACTTGGATTCACCTCTACAGGGAATCTGCTAATTTACTGTAATGTACTAAAATACTGTGTGGATACATAGATGAGTCTTCTCTCTCATGCTCTTTGTTATTCTTTGCATCTTTCTGCTAAGGAAGGGATGATGGAATTCAAAAGTATGACTTGAACAGGACTGAATTTATATTTAGGAGGATATGAATTTCTTACATTGATGTGTGATTTTATGAGATCTAGAAGTGTTGCCTTGCTAAAAATATTTTGCTATTTGTTTGCTTAACTTCGGATTTCCACTAGTCATGAGTTTTGTCTACATGAAAGCTGCAGTTATGATACATTTAGTTGTGGATGAGATAGGATCTAAGTGGTACCCAGAGATGATGTGTGTTTGCCATTAATTGGTTGCTAAAAGGACCACTAGCTCTAAAAAATTTCATTTATTTACTGATTAATTCATTTGGCGTATATTGAGTGCCTAGTCTTTTAGACACTTGTTATAAGTGCTGGGAATAAAAAGAGGATAGAACAGTTCCTTCCCTTGAAGAGCTGGTACTCTATAATTAAGGGCAGAATAAACTTCATTTTGATTTTAATTCATTCTATTTTAGACCTTTCATAGAGGCTAAGACATGATATCTGGAGTTCAGACCTAGATTTGAATCCAGGCTCTGCCTGCAGCTTGGACAAGTTATTCAACTTCTCTAATGATCAGTTATCTCATCTGTAAAATAGAGATAAGATAGAACCCGTTTCATAGGGATTTAGAAGTTCAAATGATACCATCCACATAAAGTATTTTGTAAAATGCCTGGCACAAAGTAAGTACCAAATAAAATGTTTGTCATCATCAGTAGTTTTGGAAATCTTGAACCTCAGAATAAAATCACATACAGTTTTAGGTCAAAGCCCAGTAATTATAACATATCACTTTAAATGGGCATGGGGGGACTTCTCTGGTGGTTCAGTGGTTAAGAGTCCGTGCTTCCACTGCAGGGGGCACGGTTTGATCCCTGGTCAGGGAACCAAGATTCTGCATAGCGTGTGGCTCGGCCAAAAAAAAACCCAAAAAAAACCCAAAGGGCATGGGGCAGGGTGTAGGCCCTTTACCTCCATTGACATACCTAACCCCTGGATTTCTATGGAGCAATTTTCTTTGAATACTCTAAAGATGTTGTCCTGCTGTCTTCTCTTCTCTGTCATTTCTGATGAGAAATCTGCAGTCATTTGAATCACTTATTTGTTCCCTTATTTGTAACATGCTGTTTGTCTACTTTCAATATTTTTTTCAATATTTTTGTTTTCCAGCAGTTTGGTTATATGGGTGTGGTTTTCTTTGAATTTATCTTTGTTGGTGTTCACTGAGATTCTTGAATCTGTAAATTTATATCTTTTATGAAATTTAGGAAGTTTTCAGACTTTTTTTTTTTTTTTTGTGGTATGCGGGCCTCTCACTGTGTGGCCTCTCCCTTTGCGGAGCACAGGCTCCGGACGCGCAGGCTCAGCGGCCATGGCTCACGGGCCCAGCCGCTCTGCGGCATGTGGGATCTTCCCGGACCGGAGCACGAACCTGTGTCCCCTGCATCAGCAGGCGGACTCTCAACCACTGCGCCACCAGGGAAGCCCTCAGACATTTTTTAGAAAATTTTTTTGTGCATAGTCTTTTTCTTTTCCCGTGACTCAGACAACAAAACTATTAGATATTTTCATATTGTCCTGCAATTCCTAAGGCTCTTTTCATTGTTTTCCAATCTTTTTCTTTTCTCCTTTCTTTAGTTTAGAAAATTTCTGTTGATCTGTATTCCAGTTTACTGGCTTACTATTCTGTTATCTCCTTTCTTTTGAGCCCATCCAGTGAATTTTTAATTTTAGATATTCTATTTTTCTGGTCTAAAATTCACCTTTTTACATTTTCTGTTCCTCTGCCATGGATTTTAATATTTTCACTCATTCCAGTTTTGTTCACCTTTATGTCATAGAGCATGGTTATAATACCAATTTTAAAGTCTTTGATAATTCCAGCAACTGCATCATTTTGGGATTGGTATCTGTTGATTGCTTTTCCCTTGACAATTGGTCACCTTTTTCTATTTTTGTTTTTTGTTTTTTTTGTTAGTTGAGTAACTGAATTGTTTTCCAGACTTTCTGAAACTTACGTTTTGAGATTCTGTTTCCAGAAGAATGTTGATTTTGTTTTATTTTAGCAGGCAGTCCACTTGGTTACATCCAGACTGCAAGTTCGATCTTGCTTTCTGGTTCCAAAGTCAATCAATTCCAAAACCTTTGCTATGCTTCTTTGGTCTGTTCCACACATGTATAGCATGGTGGTGAACCCAAGACTTGTGTTAGTTCATACACAAAATTAGGGGATTACCTTCTCCAACCCTCCTCCTCAGGATTTCCCCCATACTCTCTGGCTTCTTGGGGCCCATTTTCCTTCTTCTCTTGCGTAGAAAGACAGGTTTCTCACTTCAGGACAGAGTGGTGAGAGAAAAGAAAGAAAAAAAATAGCAGAGGTTTCCTTTTCCTTTTTGAACCACAAGAGCCAAGCCCGTTTGTTTGGGTGTTCTAACCACTGAGAGGTTCCTTTTCTTCGAGTTGCATATGCTACGGCACTCCATCCTTTCCCCCCAGCCCCTCTTCCCACATAGTGGTGCAGCTCCAACACTGGGGCTGGCCTTGTGGTAGAACTGGGAGAGAAAAAAGAGAGAGAGAGAAAAAAAAGTTATAATTCCCCAAACGTTCTCTGGTTTACAGGGACTCTTTTTTTCTGTCCTTTGGCCAGAAAAATAGGATTTCTCTCACAGTTTTGTTGCTCACTGCACAGTTCTGCAACTTGGGCGGCCCGTAGGTCAAATATGGGATATAAAGGATGAAAAAATGTAAAAAGGAATTCAGTACTACACTGGTAGTTCTTCAAGTTTTGACCTCTCTCCAATCTGTCTGTTGTTACTTGCTTTAAAAAAAAAAAAAACAATCCTGGGCTTCCCTGGTGGCACAGTGGTTAAGAATCCGCCTGCCAATGCAGGGGACACGGGTTCGAGCCCTGGTCTTGGAAGATCCCACATGCCGCGGAGCGACTAAGCCCGTGCACCACAACTACTGAGCCTGCGCTCTAGAGCCTGTGAACCACAACTACTGAGCCTGTGAGCCACAACTACTGAAGCCCACACGCCTAGAACCTGTGCTCCACAGCAAGAGAATCCACCTCCATGAGAAGCCAGTGCACCACAACGAAGAGTAGTCCCCGCTTGCTGCAGCTAGAGAAAACCTGCGTACAGCAACAAAGACCCAATGCAGCCAAAAATAAATAAAATAAAATAAATTAAAAAAAATAAAAACAACAACAAAAACAATCCTAAGGTAGTTACTTTTTATTTTCTGTCCAGTGTTTTCAGTTAATACATAGAAGCTATAGCAGACTTGTTACTTCAATTTGACTGGTTCAGTTTGAGGATCTTCAGTTCTGCTAGTTTTTGCTTCAAGTATTTTGAAGCTCTGGTATTAGGGGCATAGCCACTTTTTAAATTATGTTTTCCTTATAAATTGACCCTCTTATCATTGTGACATGTCTCTTTTTCTCCTGTTACTGTTTGTTGTTTTGAAGTCTGATTTTTCTGATATTAATATAGCCATTCTGGTTTTCTTATAATTAGTGTTTGTGTGGTATATCTGTTTATTTCCTCCCTCCCTCCCTTCCTCCCTCCCTCCCTCTCTCCCTCCCTCTCTCTCTTTCTTTCATCTTTTTTTGGCATTTTATTTTATTTAGTTATTTTTATACATAAATAAATTAACTTTTTGGCTGTGTTGGGTCTTCGTTGCTGCACGGAGGCTTTCTCTAGTTGCAGTGAGCGGGGGCTGATCTTCGTTGTGGTGTACTGGCTTCTCATGGCGGTGGCTTCTCTTGTTGCAGAGCACCGGCTCTAGACCTGCGGGGTTCAGTAGTTGTGGCATGCAGGCTCAGTAGTTGTGGCTCACGGGCTCTAGAGTGCAGGCTCAGTAGTTGTGGTGCACGAGCTTAGTTGCTCCACGGCATGTGGGATCTTCCAAGACCAGGGCTTGAACCCATGTCCCCTGCATTGGCAGGCAGATTCTTAATCACTGTGCCACCATGGAAGTTCTTCTTTCTTTTATCTTTATGGAAGATCTTGGTGGCTGCAGTGTGGAGAATAAATTGGAGGAAAGAAAGACTGGAGGTTACTGCTGTAGTAATTTGGGTAATGACTATGGGGCCAAAGAAAAGTGGGATGGATTCAAGAGTTATTCAAGGCATGAATAGTTCAGTGTACATCTAATGAATTCAATTTTGGACATAATGATTAATAAGATTTCCAAATGGGGATGACCAGCAGTCTGCTGTATTTTAAAGAAATTAAACAGCAAGGAAAAAGTCGTTCCCTCATATTTATAACTTTTGGTGCTCTTCAGTTTCCCTCTAGTATCATTTTCCTTTATCCCAAGGATCTTTTTTAATATTCTTGTTTTCTTATGCAAATTAGAATTAGTTGTTGTATCCACCCAGGGAATATTTCATTTCAGATCTTGCATTTTTTAGCTCTAGAATTTCTTTTGGTTCTTTTTTCTGTCTTCCATTTTTCTCCTTCTTTTGTTAGGTGTTTTTCTTTAATTCCTCTATCATAGTTATAATAGTTACTTTAACGGTCTTGTCTACAATTTTGTCATCTGTCTTTTTTGGATCCATTTATGTATTGTTTTTGTATTTGGGGTATACAGAGTTTCATGAATCTGTGAGCTACACAGATTTTGTAAAACATTTATTTCTTCAGAAAGCTTTTTCCCCACCTTTTCCTCTTTTGTAGAATTCCAGTTACACATACGTTAGACAATTTGAACTACTTGATCTACCGTGTTCATCAGTCACCAAAGCACAGTTTTACCATACGATCTTGCAAATAATTGTTTTTGCATAAGTACTTGCTAAATTAACAAAAATGCATATATGTATATATGTATATTCTAAACATGTTTGTATTCAGCCTTAAAATGTATTTGTAGTTTTTTATATGTTCCTTTTGAAATATATACATTGAACTGATTCAAAAGTGGAAAAAACATGTTTCAGTGATTGAAGAACATGGTAGATGAAGTACTTCATTTGAATAGCTTTAGTTTTTCAATAGAAAAAAAGTGGTGAAGGGTGCACGATTTAGTATAATATTTGGGAGCTGGAGTGGGGAGGTTGGGAATGGCTTTTGTGAATTATTTATTAATATCCTGTAAGTGTAATCCTGGTAATGAGAGTTAGAGCATGTCACAAGGATCTAGTTTGGGTGAGACAGGCTGCTTAATTTTGTACAGCGTGGATGTGGGTAGCGGGAAGAGTTGGAGATTAGCTGAATGTGGGTTTTTAGGTGGGGCTGGGGAGAGTGGCAGAGGGGAAGCTTTATACTACCTGATATATGCAGATAAATACTCTCTAACCACAGTTGGGACTTTGCTACATGCATGCTGTGTTTAGAATTAAAGTGGATTTTTTTTTTTTAAAGAATTTGGGGAAGCAATCATAGGATAATTCATCAAAATAATTATTTTGAGGAAAAATTTTTCATTGAAATACTTACATATTTTATAGAAGCCAGCAAGCTAGGAAGGAGAAAAATAAGGAGCTTGACTTTGTTGGTATTAGTATGAGATGGAACATTTTAACATTGTTGACTTTTGCTGAGGAATTTAGGCTGATTAATAAATTTGGTGCTATGCTGGATCTTTACCAGAGACACTTTTAACTGATTTTAGTTTTGTTTAATTCTCATTCGTTTTAGGATAATTCACACTGTCTTTAGTGTAGTCTTTTCTCCTTATTGTTTTAGATCATTTGAACTCCGTATTTTTGATTTTTTAAAATACAGAGCTTAGAATTTTTTTTTTCTTTTCCTCTAAAGAAGTCATAGATAATACTTTGAGAGATCTGAAGTACAAAATGGCCAGTTCCAAAACTCTAAGTTAAGATGTAGGATAAACATTAAAATAAATGAAAACACAGAGAGACCTAAATTTTATTTGCAATTTTTCATTTGTTTTTGGGCAATAGATGAAATTATACTGTGAAGTTTTATATTAACTTTTGAGTGTTTCTTTTTTTTTTTTTCTTCAGAAATTTCTACACCCAGACCATCTTCTCCAAGTGGAATACCTGAAGAAGATAGTGTTTTATTTAACAAACTGACCTACTTAGGATGTATGAAGGTTTCTTCCCCACGTAATGAAGTGGAGGCTTTACGGGCAATGGCAACTATGAAATCTTCCAGTCAGCACCCCTTTCCTGTTACTCTATATGTGCCAAATGTTCCGGAAGGTTCTGTGAGGTAAGCTCTAATCCCTTATTACCCCCTTAGACATGTGTGAAGTTTTTTTGGGTAGTGGTGATGATATTTTATCATAAGTGAGGCCTTGGACTTACTCTGAATTCACTTTTACTCTGTAGCCATGCAAAGTAAACATGTTTAGGTTTAGACTGTATTCCTTATTTGCAAGGGGCATTTGTAAAATTTGCTTAGAATACTATAAATGCAACTATAACTGTCAAAATACCTATGATTTGTGTTTCACCTTGTCATGTAACAGTGGTTCAGAAAACTAGAGTGATCCCTAGATTTCAAGCTCTTTACGTCACACTGGAAGGAAGCAAAATGGCTTTTTCTCACATGCTTCACTAGGAATAATACTTAATGTCATCTGAACCTTGAATTTCTTTAAATGTACATCAGATAACTGTTATTTTCCTACATTCAGCCCTCCAGTAGCCTCCAATCACACTTGTGATTATATTTGAAATTCTTACCATGTCTGGCCCTGATGATCTGCTTTGACCTGATCTTCTGCCCTTCTCCCCTCTCTTCCCTCCCTCCTTTGCTCTCTCACTTCTTTCACTACATTTACTTCATTCATTCATTCACTTCATTCATTTGCTACATTCCAGTCATAGTAGCCTCTTTGCTCTTTCTCAAACACAGTCATGAATCCTGCCTCAGGGCCTATCAGTCAGGATTCCTACCTCAGGGTTTTTGTGTAGTCTTTTTACTCTGCCTAAACAAGCTTTCCTTGGTTTTCCAATGGCTTTTTCACTTCTCTCCGGTTTCACTTCAAAAAACCTTTTTATCAAAAGAAGGCTTCTTTTTCTTCCTTCCTGTTTTTCTTAATAGGGTTTATTTTTTAGATCACTTTTAGGTTCACAGCAAAATTGAGCACAAAGTACAGAGATTTCCCATATCCCAGATGTGCATCCCTCCACCTCCCCCAAACACACCTCTCACCATCAACATCCTCTTCCACATGGTACATTTGTTACAATTTTTAATTTCTTTTAAAATTGTTTATTTATTTTTGGCTGCGTTGGATCTTAGTTGCGGCACATGGGATCTTTCGTTGAGGTGCGTGGGCTCTTTGTTGCGGCGCGTGGGCTCTCTAGTTGTGGTGCACGGACTCCAGAGCGCGTGGGCTCTGTAGTTGTGGCGCGCGGACTCCAGAGTGCACATGTGGGCTTTGTAGTTGTGGCGTGCTGGCTTAGTTGCCCCACGGCATGTGGGATCTTAGTTTCTGGACCAGGGATCGAACCCACGTCCCCTGCAGTGGAAGGCGGATTCTTAACCACTGGAGTACCAGGGAAGTCCCCACATTTGTTACAGTTGATGAACCTACATTGACATAATTTTCCAAAGTCCATAGTTTACCTTAGGCTTCACTCTTGGTGTTGTACATTCTATGGGTTTGGACAAATATATAATGACATGTATCCACCAGTAGGATATCATACAGAGTACTTTCACTGTTTGAAAATTCCTGCCTTCTGCCTGATCATCTGTCCCTCCCTGCAACCGCTGGCAACCACTGATCTTTTTACTGTCTCCATAGTTTTGCCTTTTCCAGTAAATTATATAGTTAGAATCATGTAATAAATAGCCCTTTCAGATTGGCTTCTTTTACTTAATAATAGGCATTTAAGGTTCCTACATGTCTTTTTCTGGCTTGATAGCTCATTTCTTTTTAGTGCTGAATAATATGCTATTGTCTGGGTGTACCACAGTTTATTTTTCCATTTGCCTATGGAAGGACATTCTGATTGCATCCAAGTTTTGGCGAT
Source organism: Aethalodelphis obliquidens (assembly GCF_003676395.1). Taxonomy (NCBI): domain Eukaryota; kingdom Metazoa; phylum Chordata; class Mammalia; order Artiodactyla; family Delphinidae; genus Aethalodelphis; species Aethalodelphis obliquidens. Next base: position 6,665,660 of record NW_020837999.1, on the reverse strand, counting down.
TATGAATAAAGCTTCTGTAAACATCTGTGTGCGGGGTTTTGTGTAGACGTAAGTTTTTAACTCATTTGAATAAACACCAAGGAGTGTAATTGCTAGATCCTATAGTATGGGTATATTTAGTTTTGTAAGAAACTGCCAAATTGTCAAAAGAATCCTCCTTTGATCATATCATAACTATCCCTCTTTCTTTTTACTGGGCCTTTTTTCCTTCATAGAACTTTCCATTGACTTGATATTATATATTTATTTGCTTATTTGTTTATTGTCTGTCTTTCTCACTAGAATATAAGTTCCATGGGGGCAGGTTATTGGTATTTTTTCCTGCTACAGCTTCTGTCTGATAGTACTGTCTAGAGCAGTATTGGTCCATAGCAGGTTTTTAGTAAACATTTGCTGAATGAACAAATAAATGAACCAGGTCTGGGAAATTAGGTTGAATGTGTCTTGAACCTATACTATTCTCTGAAGACTGATTTAATCTTTTCCAAACCCTTTCTGATTTGCCTCATTCTCTGAAGTTTAGAATGTGAGAAAAGTTCTAAGCACCAAAATAATAGCAATATAAATTTACAAGGTTTTGGTAAAAATGCTTTGACTTTTTCAGGAAAGCGTTTTGTAGGTATATTGTTTGTATGATATCTCTTAACAGTAAAACGCATTTTGATATTTGTATCTATTGAGTTTCAAAGTGCCAAACATACCTTAACAAAGACTTAGTGTTTTGATTTGCCTCTCTATTCCTAGTAGGTCCCCCTCAGTTCTACAATTTGAGATCCTGAGGTGGTCTTGAGGTTTTGGATCAAATTAGGGCTTAGGATTTGTACAGGGAAAGTCAGAGAAATATTTGCTCCTAAGTCCCACAAACTCCTTTTACCTCTTAAATTCCATTGTTAAGTTTATCTTTGGAACCACTCTGACCTTTTTTAGGGTAAGAGAAGTCTTTGTTGAACGATGAATGACCTGGACTTGGATAAACTTACAGGTGCTGCTTTAAATAGAAATGAACTCTCCAGAGATGGTCTGTGCTATTTTTTACTGGCATTCCTCTTGCCATAACAGAACAAGACTAGCATTTAGGGATGCGTGACATCGATTTTACCAGGCAGTGTATACTTGGCTTTGAAAGTAAATGAATTCGATCATAGGACACAAAAATGAAGTAATTGTCAAAAGAAGTTGAAGAATTTGTGTGTTTGTGTATAGCAAAAATATGAAGATAACTGTTTTCTTGCTTTATTAGTACCAGTTTATTTTTGTGATTTTAAGATAGTTATTTTGTATGTTATTGGCATAGTAAAAGTGTTTGCCTTTGTTCTTTGATAGTTAATATTTTATCTCATTTTTCATCACTGTTCTGCAGAATCATAGACCAATCCAACAACATGGAGATAGCATCTTTTCCAATTTATAAGGTGTTATTCTGTGCACGTGGACATGATGGGACAGTAGAGAGCAATTGCTTTGCATTTACAGAGAGTTCCCATGGCTCAGAAGAATTCCAGATACATGTTTTCTCCTGTGAAATTAAAGAGGCAGTAAGTATAATATGTTGTAGCAATTCGCTATTGAGATGAATTAGGGTAATATTTTCAACTCTAATTTCACTGTCATATAATTTAGTATGTATGACCGTATACCATATTACATGAATTTGGAGTATCTTTCTGAAGAGAAAGTTAATATTTATAATGGCTTAGAGTCGCATATGGAAAGCTAAATCTGATAACTCTGTGCACTAAAGTGGTTCTCTCAGTTTAACATATGTAACAGAAAAATCCCCCTTGATAAACTTTCCTCCCACCCCACCATGGTAGTAATTGCTCAGACTTAGAAAGGAAGAATATTTTTGCCCCTCTTTTATTGTTTTGCCTAAGTTGGTTGGTCTATGTGACTTCAAAAAATGTCTGTAACAACACCTGTTTCTCTGCTGGGCCTTTCACTTAGATACTGCAGTAAGATTGTTTCATAGATGTCTGTGATTTTCACTGGTGATCATTTATTACGTGCATTCATTCAGAGGCTGGCTTTTGCTCTATAGAACTGGTATTAATTATAAATACAAATGCTCCCATACAGCAGGGTTGTCAACTTGTAGTCCTTTGAAGATGCCAGTGAGTTCCTCTTACCAATTATTAAATGGTAGTTTATTCTTAGAATCAAATGGCTGTTACATACATGGAGAAATTGCCTTCTTTTCTGTATCTATTGATTTCTCCCCAAATTAAAAATAATTTGCACTTTTAGAACTTTAGTACTTATACAACCATTTCAAAGGCATTATTAAATGGATTTGGATGGGCAAGGTCTCAGGTGTGTTTGCTTTTGGAAATATAAATTGTCAGCAGAAAATGCTGAAAGTAGCAGTTGTTCTATTTTCTCTTTACTATGAAACATAGATAAACCATTATATTAACAGGAGTTCTGAGAGTTTATTTCTGGCCACAACATGGGAACTCATAGAAATGTAGATTTCTGTGTGTCTGATACTAAGCGTGAGGGGTATGTCAGTTGTTATTATGCCCTGGTGATTAATTTTTTTACACTAAAATGAACATGTACAGACATAGAAGTTCTCTGTCAGAACCATGCCTGTGTAAGAAGTTCAAATTTGTTTCTTTTTGTTTGTTTTTTATATAGTTCTGAATCTATTTCATCCCAATGTGTGTATGTATGTATACCTACACACACATACATAACACCTATACATATACGTATACTGACTACTTGGCCAAGTGTGTGATAGGTAGAGTGAATGAGTACAAGTATGCGTGGCACGTAGGAGGCAGTGGATATAAATATGTTGAAAGAATGTGTGTGTGTGTTTGTAAATTGGGGGGTCTATTTCTGATCCTTACAACTCCACTGCAGAGGTGGGGAAGCAGATGGTAGAGACCTGGCATTTCATGTTGGCAACCGTCATTTAGCATACCTGTGTGGATTCTGGATAACTGGTGCTCAACAGTAAGAAAGAGAACTTTGAAGAATTGGAGAACCTGCTGCTTGGAGAGGCAGAAACACTGCTGTAGAAGGAAATTGAAAGGCACCTGGTTGCAAGCATTTTTCATAACTGTGATGGTATGAAACTCTCTTTTTGGATTATAGCATCTACTTGTTTATGGGGGGGGATATTTGTCATTTTTGAGAGCTTTAACAGTGTGTAAGCAGTGGATAAAACTGGGGGGGAATTCTTGGCCTGACCATTTTGGATATAGTATTAAATAGGATTAATTGTATTTCTGGAGAGGATATTTGGTACATTGTAGGTTGTGATAAAGTGACATCCATTTATTATTTAATTTTTTTGAGTAAATTTTTCAAAGTGTTACATTCTGGGACATTGGTGGTAAAATTCATTGTTTGAAGGAGAAATAAATGACAGTTTTCATTGAACTTTATTATGAGAGATCATTTCTATAACAACCCGGTATAAATATAGGGCTTATGCCTGGCACTGCGCTAAGCATTTACTTGATACTCATGACATTTCCATAACATAGATGGTATTTATTTAGACTAGTGACCTTATGCTCCTCTTTGCCTGGAGCAGTCCTAGTTTATGCCTGTTGTCCAAGTATATTATTAAAGCACTTCATTTTATTCTCAAAAGTGCTCTGGTTTGGCTGACAAATTTTATGGTTACCCTTTCCTTATCCAAAGGCTGAGAGAACAGATGATGAAGCTGGTTTCCTAAGGATGTTTATGACTCTGAAGACCCATTTAATTTTCAGTCACAGCTTTTCTGTTGCTTTTTTATAAAAAGTAAATATAGATTTTTACCTTTCAATTATGCTTTATAAAGGCATTTCTCAGTCATATAGCTTGCATTCCAGCAACCTTTGGGTTTTACTCATGCCTTTTATAGAATGTCTGACATCTTCCTCTCTCCCCTCAAAAAATAATTACTTGTCTTTTTGTTGCATTTACTGGTTGTCTAGTTATCTGGTTCCTGGAAGTTTCTTGTTATGTGGTGAAGGGACAACATTAGTCCTTAGTATTTGGGTCCCTCTTAATGGACACAGACAATTGGCAAAGATAGCTCAGGAACAGATGACTGACATTCTTATTGCTTAAATATGTACCATGCAGCAGTGGCATTAATTTGTTTTCCATTGTTTGCAGAGTCCCTGGATGAGATTTGAAGAAGTTTGTCAGTTAAAGGCAAGAAGACATCTTCTCAAGAGGGAGTAGCAGCATGGCTGCCACTACCAGTTATCACTTTGATGTGCTCTTATTTCACCATAATATGCCACAAGCAGCAGACACCAACAGTGGTAGAGGGGAAGCCCAGTGAGGGTGATGGCTTTGTTGGACCTGTGACACAAGGATTAGGGGTTCCCACAGAAGGGTTAGGACACATTTGACTTATTGCCTTGGCTGTTCTTCTGTGGGACTCTGCTGGAGTGGATCTCAATTATCTATGGCAAAAGAGTTGGGGAATCCAGCCAGAAGTATCTTGATGCTGATGATCTTTGTACAGGGAGAATGATGTGCTAGAGTTCTGCTGAAGAATTACAGACAGAGCAGAGTATCAGAAAGCACAGTGCAAAAAGCCAGAGAGGCATCTATTCTTGTTGCATCTTTATGAATATATTACACAAAACTGCTTTTAAAGATAATTAGTTGACTCTCTTTAAGAATTTATTTCTACTACTCCGTGTAACCATTTTCTTCAAAACAGATTTTGCTGTTTGTTTGTATGTTATGACATACTTACCATTATTATCAATTCTCAGTGTTGTGTTTTAGAAGCAGGTTTTTATCAGCTGGTGTTAACAGGCATTCAGAGGTATTTCATAATACCAAGGGTATCATTAGGAACATCTTTACTCTTAATGCATTGTTTTTTCTTAGGGTTGCTGGTACACTACTATATAAAAGAAAACGTAATTCCTTGTATGAGAAAATATTATTGCTAAACATATATGTATTGAGATGGTATTTTAGCAAAATGCCTTATTTTGGAAATTAATTTAGAAGTTATATTGTTTTTCTCAAATAAATTGATTTTTGTAATTAAAAAAGTTCTTATATGATTGCCTCTTGTTTTAGCTCCTTTCAATTAGTAATATATTTGAGCAAGTTGTTTTTAAAATTTTAACACATATTTTTCTGGGTATCTTTTATAGGATAACTTTTCTACATTTACTTTTTTGGGTGAACATTTTCTTGATAAATGTTTTTAAAAGAGTTGCTCCTTTTTCACCAATATTAGTGAAAAGGCTTTATCTTAGAAGAATTTGCTATGTTATTTTATTTTTTATTTATTTTTTAATATTTTATTTATTTATTTATTTGGCTGGGTCGGGTCTTAGTTGTGGCACATGGGATCTTTTTTTTTTTTTTTTTTAATGTGGGGGTCACTTCCCAGATACTTTATTTTTTATTTTTTTACATCTTTATTGGAGTATAATTGCTTTACAATGGTGTGTTAGTTTCTGCTTTATAACAAAGTGAATCAGTTATACATATACATATGTCCCCATATCTCTTCCCTCTTGCGTCTCCCTCCCTCCCACCCTCCCTATCCCACCCCTCCAGGCGATCACAAAGCACTGAGCTGATCTCCCTGTGCTATGCGGCTGCTTCCCACTAGCTATCTACCTTACGTTTGGTAGTGTATATATGTCCATGCCTCTCTCGTGCTTTGTCACAGCTTACCCTTCCCCCTCCCCATATCCTCAAGTCCATTCTCTAGTAGGTCTGTGTCTTTATTCCTGTCTTACCCCTAGGTTCTTCGTGACATTTTTTTTTTCTTAAATTCCATATATATGTGTTAGCATACGGTATTTGTCTTTCTCTTTCTGACTTACTTCGCTCTGTATGACAGACTCTAGGTCTATCCACCTCATTACAAATAGCTCAATTTCATTTCTTTTTATGGCTGAGTAATATTCCATTGTATATATGTGCCACATCTTCTTTATCCATTCATCCGATGATGGACACTTAGGTTGTTTCCATCTCCGGGCTATTGTAAATAGAGCTGCAATAGACATTTTGGTACATGACTGTTTTTGAATTATGGTTTTCTCAGGGTATATGCCCAGTAGTGGGATTGCTGGGTCATATGGTAGTTCTATTTGTAGTTTTTTAAGGAACCTCCATACTGTTCTCCACAGTGGCTGTATCAATTTACATTCCCACCAACAGGCGGCACATGGGATCTTTTGTTGTGGTGTGCGGGCTGTTTGTTGTGGCGTGCGGGCTTCTCTCTAGTTGCGACACGCAGGCTCAGTAGTTGCGGCATGCAGGCTGTCTAGTTGTGGTGCAGGCTCTAGAGTGCACAGGCTTAGTTGCCCCTCTGCATGTGGGATCTTAGTTCCCTGACCAGGGGTCAAACCTGCGTCCCCTGCATTGGAAGGTGGATTCTTAACCACTGGACCACCAGGGAAGTCCCCCTGTACTACTTATTTTAAGTAAACATTTCATTTAATAGCATTTCTTGGACTGTTAATGTGTAATAATTGAGAATTTGGAATATACTGAAATACAAAAGAAAATAAAAGTTACTCAGAATTCCATCAGAATTAAGATTTTGGTTTGTCTCCTTTCCACATATCTACACGTGTCCTCCTGCCCACCTCTTCAAAAAAAAAACAGCAACTCCAAGAGATAGTTTTGTGTTTAACTAATGCTTTCTGTAGGTAGGTACTGCCTCTGGGGAAAAATTGTACTGTATTATTTGTCAATAAACCTTTTGACTTCTGCAAAGAAAATGCCTGTTCTAGATTATTGTGTGTGCGTGTGTGTTTGTATTTAATATTGTGACGTGTATAGAAATGTTTTCCATGGTATTATGTTTTAAATTTTTTCATGATGAAATTGGTTACCCAATTTGTTCCCATAACTATAGACATTGATAATCATCGTTTTTGAAGCTACTCTACCTTACCAATTCTTGGATCATCATTCCAGCTTATTCACAGACTCTAGAAGTCACAAATGATTTTAACCTTGTTGTTGGAAATAGCAGCTTCTAAGACTGGTCAGGATTAAATGCAGTTTGATTGCTGTTAAGGTACTGTTGTGTCCTTCCTCCAAGAAGAGAGAAAGGTGTAGGCTGATTTCCCCCCCATCATTCTCTACCACTCTGGCTCGGCCCCATATGCTTAGCCTTTTTCAAAAGACATTCCTGAGCCTTGCCCATCTCCTTTAGAATTCGCCAAGTTCTTTGACTTTTTTTTTGGTGTGGCATGATGTGTAGGCTTGTGGACAGCTCTGATACAAAGAAAATGAAATAGAAGAATATAGGAGAGAAGAAAAAATAATAAATAGGGTTGGGGTTTAACTTTACTAATGTATCAAAAACTAAGTACAGGTATTCTGTTTTCACATATAATGTTTTCTTAAAAATATGCTTAAAAATGTTTTCTTAAATACACATAAAATGTAAATAAGAGACGTCACATTTTATTTGGAGTTAGGAAGTAGGCAGTACTCAAAGTACTGAAAATAGTTTAAAGTCCCTGTTTACACTTTACCTTGTAGGCATAATCTTCAGTGACTTATTTCTAGCATGTTCTTTGATTCTGTTTTCCTCTATAACATTTAAATTATTGAGCTAAGTCCAATAAGGGTCCAGTTGAGGCTGAACATATCTGTTTTTGCCTTACCTAATGATTCCTCCCATTCACCCCAAGCACATTCAACTTACATGTGCTGAAATGAAAGCTCCATGTACACAGCTGTATCCCTCTCTCCTAGAATAATACTTAGTACACAGAAGGCACTCAAAAAGTATTGGTTGAATGAATGAGTGAACTTATAATTGTCTTAATTGTATAAGATTTGAGGTCTACAGTTATTATTAATATGAATCCTTTGCTGCTTTGTTGTTACTCATTTATATAAAATTATAATGAGATAACTTTAACATATTAAAAAATTTTATGAATGCAGTGATACAAATATGATGCTATTGATTGAAGTTGAACTTTAGGCTGGCAGGCAGCATTCTTATACAGTTAACCTGTGTAAGTCAGTTAATTTAGAAAACTATTGATTTGGCACTGAAAAGGCAGTTTAGGGTAATCATTGATTACTGGATGTAAGTGTGGCCATTGGAAGTTTGAGGACCATTGAATGTGTTAGATAGAGTATGTATGTGTGAGAAAAGGTAGAATGTATGAATATAATAAAAATAGAATATTGAGGAAAGACCCCCATACTTGAAGAAATTCTACTGTTAATGAAGTGCTCTTATTTCAGGCAAATTATAAAATATTATAATCCTAGATTAATACAAAGAATAATTAGAATTCACTTTATCTAAAGTGAAGGATTTAATATTCAGAGAAGTTTCTTTACTAGTACCTCCCAGTGTGAGATTTTGAAAATATGAACTTTGTTCAGACCCTTCTTATTTCATCTTGTTTTTATTTGTTCAACCCATGAGGGGCCTGAGAGATTTGGAAGTTCTTTTGTGTTTGAAGCAGACAAGTTTGAGATGGTATGATGCTTCTTTTGGAACCAAGGAAGATAATACCGTCTGGAAGAGTGTGGGATGTAGAGTACTCCTCCACTTTAGGGGAGGAGTAAAAGCCATCCATATATATACACACATACATATATTTATGTATGTGTGTGTATATAAAGTCACCAGGGTGGCTTAATACTAATAAATTAGATAAGAACATTTCAGGATTCATTCATTCATTCTACGACACATTTATACAACAACAACACTGAGTAACAATACTGGAAGCTCTTTAAATCATGCTACCATGTTTTCTTTTTGCAAAAAACAGTATTCTATGCCTCAGGATCTAGCCCACTGAAGCTGAGAGAAGTGAAAAGAGAAATTGACACCTTGGGCTAAAACCTTGTTTGTGTGTGTTCATTGGGAAGGTTTAGATGCCAGTATCATTCTAGTAATTATCTTAGGCTTCATTCATTGCAATATATTATCTTAGGGGTCATAGAAACATCTATACATACATACAGCTTCTTTTGTGACTTTAAATTAAATGTCTTTATTTTGATGTTTAAATGCCAGATTGAAAGAAGCAAACTACAGTTAACCCTTGAACAGTGCGCTGGGGCTGGGGGGTGGCATGTCGTAGGGGCGCTGACCCTCTGTGCAGTCAAAAATTCATGTATAATTTATAGTTGGCCTTCCATATGAGCGGTTCCTCCTTATCCACTCTTCCGCATCTACCACTTCAACCAACCATGGCTTGTATACTACTGTAGTATTTACTGTTGAAAAAAATCTGCATATAAGGGGACCCATGCAGTTCAAACCCATGTTGTTTAGGGGTCAACTGTATGTGTATATATGCTTATACTATGTATATATACACACTGTATATTACAAACTCTGTGTGTGTGTGTGTATATGCTTAGACTATATCTACTTTATCTGCTAAAGAGCATTGTGACCATGGGAAATTATAGATTCAAGAATTAGGAAAGAATTTTATCAAAATGCAATTAAATCTTTGTCTAATATTGTTTCCATTTTTATTCTTTTAGGTAAGCAGAATTTTGTATAGTTTCTCTACAGCTTTCAAACGGTCTTCTAGACAAGTATCTGATGTTAAAGACTCAGTTATTCCTACCCCTGACAGTGATGTATTTACCTTCAGTGTCTCCTTGGAGGTAAAAGAAGATGATGGAAAAGGAAACTTTAGGTGAGGTTGTTTGGAAAGATTAAAAATTGGTATTGTGTCTGAAATATAATATTGGCTAATTTAAAGTTTCCAGAATATGCAATGTTGGTATAAAGCTTTAGGATGATAAAGAAATATTTCACTGGTGAATGCATGGTTCACTTTTGTCATGCTTTTCAGATATTTTATGTAAATTATTTTCTTAATATTTTAAAATACTGATATTTACTGTAGAAAATTTAGTAAAATAATAAAATTGGAATAAAAAGCTATGGTTTTGTCAGCCACAATCACTTTTAATATTTGATTTCTAGGGTGTATTTTTATACAGTTGTGTATATATATATATATATATAGTTTTTTTAACTTCATGATATAAGAATTTTTCAATTAAAATATTCTTAAAATCATTTTTAATGGTTACCAGTAGTATATTGTATGGTTTGACCATCATTTAATTAACCATTTCCTTCTGCTGTGTATTTGGAATGTTCTTCTTTAGTTCAAAAATAGGCAGATAATAGGAAACAGTTATACTCTTTAATGATCAGTTATGGGCCTTTACTTTGCCTTTGTTTCTAACCATAATTGTTAGGTAGGTATTTTACCTGTTTTTTACAGATACAGAAATTGAGTCTTAGGTCAAATAAGTTGCTAAAGGTATTTTTCCTTTTCAGATAAGGCAACCTATATTTTAGACACTAAACTGTTTTTGTTTTGTTTCTTTTAGACACTTACTGTTTTAATGAACTAATTCTTGAGAATTGTCAGTCTGGCCTAGGCTAGAATTTAACTTGCCCTGATCTGTACCTCTTTGTTCATCTTTTATTTATATTTACTTGGATTTGTCACAGTCATCTCAAACTCTAGATGTTTAAAAGTAAGCTCTTCTTCTCAATTTTTGCCTTGGGTTTCACTGTGTTAAAGGCATTCATGCAACCAGCTAAACCAGAAATGTGACAGTCTTAAAAGTAATTAAATAAACCATGTTCCTAAATGTGTTAAAATTTAAAAACTAAAATTTGAAATGATGTCATTTAAAAAGTTTTGTTTTTAATCTCGTTAGGGATAAATTATAAGGCTCTTGTAAACCCAGTTTAAAAATTAATAACAACTCTGTTTTGCTGACTGGAAAGTTTGTAGTTACTCTGTGGCAAGATGAGAGTTAGGATATCTTAAGAATAAGGGTGTTGTTGCTTAAATAGTTTGTTGGCTCATTCTAACCTTGAAAGAGAGATCTTTTTTATTGTTTTTAATTATTGTTAATTCCTCTTCTTTTTGCATATTTCAGTCCTGTGCCTAAGGATAGAGATAAATTTTATTTCAAATTAAAACAAGGAATAGAGAAGAAGGTTGTGATTACAGTGCAGCAACTTTCTAACAAAGAATTAGCTATTGAAAGGTAAGCAGCTTGCTCCTAAATGCTACCAAAACTTGTATTGACATTGTTACTGTGTTTCAAGAGACATACTATTGAATCTCAGCTGTATTACTTACTGTGGCTTTTCACCATGCTTCAGTTTCCCCATTTAAAAATGAGAATGAGAAACCTAATGCTTTCCCCACTTAAATAAGTTAGATATAACTGGTTCATTGAAAATGTCAATTGATGGGGGAAATAAACATGAAATGGCTTTGTTTTATCAGTAATAACTGCTTCTACCCTATTTGGGCTTTTTCCGTATCTCCCTTATTTACATATAGGACAAATACCTTAACTTCTCATTCATTTTGATTATTAAAAAGTCCATTAAGTTACTGAGATATCAGAATTTTTAAGAGATACATCTTTAAAATATATAAACACACACACACATATATACACACACGTGTGTCTGCATGCGTTTATATATTTATGTCTATATTTTAATTTTTCTGTTAGCAGTAGACATAGCAATATTTTAATCTTTTTATTTAGAGGTAATTTCAAACTTACAGAAGACTTAAAAAAAAGAAAAAAAAACCTAGTACAGAGAATACCTGCATGCTCTTTACTCAGAATCACTTATTAATAACATTTTACCCCATTTGCTTTGCACCCACTTTCTCAATCTCTCTCTCTCTCTCTGTGTCTCAGTCTTTCTCTCCCTCCCTCCACCCCGGCACACACGCGCACACACGTGCTTGTTTTTCTAAACAATTTAAGAGTAAGTTACATACATCATGGTGTTTTATCCCTATCTACTTCCTTAGGAAATGTATATTTCCTAAAAATAGGGATACGAATCTCTCTTATTTAACCACATTATTTGTGTCAACCTCAGTAAACTTAGCTTTCATACAATACTTTTTATCTAACCTACTATTTGTCTCTAATTTTGTCAGTTAACCCAATACCATCCTTTCCCCCCATCCAATTTAGGATTTACATTAGGGTCAGATATTGCATTTAGCTGCCATATGTCTTTAGGTTTCTTTAATTTGGAAAGATTTCCACAGTCTTTCTCTCTCTTTTAAAACATGGACTTTTTTAAAAAAAATAAATTTATTTATCTATTATTTTTGGCTGCATTGGATCTTTGTTGCTGCATGCGGGCTTTATCTAGTTGTGGTGAGCAGGGACTACTCTCTGTTGTGGTGTGCAGGATTCTCATTGCGGTGGCTTCTCTAGTTGTGGAGCACGGGCTCTAGGTGCGCAGGCTTCAGTAATTGTGGCTTGTGGGCTCTAGAGTGCAGGCTTAGTAGTTGTGGTGCACGGGCTTAGTTTCTCCGCAGCATGTGGGGTCTTCCCAGACCACAGATCAAACCTGTGTCCCCTGCATTGGCAGGCAGGTTCTTTAACTACTGTGCCACCAGGAAGTCCCATCAAAATGGACATTTTTCAAGAATACATCCCTTTCCCTCTTTTTATTTTTCTTATTTCTTTTTTTATTTTTTATACTATATTTATTTTTATTTATTTTTTGCATCTTTATTGGAGTATAATTGCTTTATAATGTTGTGTTAGTTTCTGCTGTACAACAAAGTGAATCAGCTATATATATATATATATATATATATATACATCCCCATATCCCCTTCCTCTTGAGCCTGCCTCCCATCCTCCCTATCCCACCCCTCTAGGTTGTCACAAAGCGTGGAGCCGATCTCCCCGTGCTATGCAGCAGCTTCCCACTAGCCATCCATTTTACATTTGGTAGTGTATATATGTCAATGCTACTCTCTCCCTTAGTCCCAGCTTCCCCTTCCCCCGCTGTGTCCTCAAGTCTGTCCTATACATCTGCATCTTTATTCCTGCCCTGCCACTAGGTTCATCAGTACCATTTTCATAGATTCCAGATATATGCGTTATTATACGGTATTTGTTTTTTTGACTTACTTCACTCTTATGACAGTCTCTAGGTCCATCCACGTCTCTACAAATGACCCAATTTCGTTCCTTTTAATGGTTGAGTAATATTCCATTGTATATATGTGCCACATCTTCTTTATCCATTCATCTGTCAATAGACATTTAGGTTGCTTCCATGTCCTGGCTGTTGTAAATAGTGCTGCAATGAACATTCTGGTACATGACTCTTTTTGAATTATGCTTTTCTCAGGGTATATGCCCAGTAGTGGGATTGCTGGGTCATATAGTAGTTCTAGTTTTAGTTTAAGGAAACTCCATGCTGTTCTCCATAGTGGCTATATCAATTTACATTCCCACCAACAGTGTAGGAGGGTTCTCTTTTCTCCATACCCTCTCCAGCATTTATTGTTTGTAGATTTTTTGATGATGACCATTCTGACCAGTGTGAGGTGATACCTCATTTTGGTTTTGACTTGCATTTCTCTAATGATTAGTGATGTTGAGCATCTTTTCATGTGTTTGTTGGCAATGTGTAAGTCTTCTTTGGAGAAATGTCTGTTTAGGTCTTCCGTCCATTTTCGGATTGGGTTGTTTATTTTTTTGAAATTGAGCTGCATGAGCTGCTTGTGGATTTTGGAGATTAATCCTTTGTCAGCCGCTTCATTTGCAAATATTTTCTCCCATTCTGAGGGTTGTCTTTTCGTCTTGTTTATGGTTTCCTTTGCTGTGCAAAAGCTTTTAAGTTTCATTAGGTCCCATTTGTTTATTTTTGTTTTTATTTCTATTACTCTAGGAGGTGGATCAAAGAAGATCTTGCTATGATTTATGTCAAAGAGTGTTCTTCCTATGTTTTCCTCTAAGAGTTATATAGTATCCGGTCTTACATTTAGGTCTCTAATCCATTTTGAGTTTATTTTTGTGTATGGTGTTAGGGAGTGTTCTAATTTCATTCTTTTGCATGTAGCTGTCCAGTTTTCCTGGCACCACTTATTGAAGAGGCTGTCTTTTCTCCATTGTATATTCTTGCCTCCTTTGTCAAAGATAATGTGACCAGAGTTGCATGGGTTTATCTCTGGCCTTTCTATCCTGTTCCATTGATCTGTGTTTCTGTTTTTGTGCCAGAACCGTACTGTCTTGATTACTGTAGCTGTGTAGTATAGTCTGAAGTCTGGGAGCCTTAATTTTGAGCATTAATTTTGTATCCTGCTACTTTACAAAATTCATTGATTAGCTCTGGTAGTTTTCTGGCGTCATCTTTAGGATTTTCTGTGTATAGTATCATGTCATCTGCAAACAGTGAGAGTTTTATTTCTTCTTTTCTAACTTGGATTCCTTTTATTTCTTTTTCTTCTCTGATTGCTGTGGCTAAAAATTCCAAAACTATTTTGAATAATAGTGGTGAGAGTGGACAACCTTGTCTTGTTCCTGATCTTAGAGGAAATGGTTTCAGTTTTTCAGCATTGAGAATGATGTTCGCTGTGGGTTTGTCATATATGGCTTTTATTATGTCATGTAGGTTCCCTCTGTGCCCACTTTCTATAGGGTTTTTATCATAAATGTGTGTTGAATTTTGTTGAAAGCTTTTTCTACATCTATTGAGATTATCATATGGTTTTTACCCTTCAGTTTGTTAATATTGTGTATCACATTGATTGATTTGTGTATATTGAAGAGTCCTTGCATTCCTGGGATAAACCCCAGTTGATCATGGTGTATGATCCTTTTAGTGTGCTGTTGGATTCTGTTTGCTAGTATTTTGTTGAGGATTTTTGCATCTACGTTCATCATAGATATTGGCCTGTAGTTTTCTTTTTGTGTGACATCTTTGTCTGGTTTTGGTATCAAGGTGATGGTGGCCTCATAGAAAGAGTTTGGGAGTGTTCCTCCCTCTGCTATATTTTGGAAGAGTTTGCGAAGGATAGGTGTTAGCTCTTCTCTAAATGCTTGGTAGAATTTGCCTGTGAAGTGATCTGGTCCTGGACTTTTGTTTGTTGGAAGATTTTTAATTACAGTTTCAGTTTCAGTGCTTGTGATTGGTGTGTTTGTATTTTCTTTTTCTTCCTGGTTCAGTCTCAGAAGGTTTTACTTTTCTAAGAATTTGTCCATTTCTTCCAGGTTGTCCATTTTATTGGCATATAGTAGCTTGTAGTAGTCTGTCATGATCCTTTGTATTTCTGAGGTGTCAGTTGTTACTTCTTTTTCATTTCTAATTCTGTTGATTTGAGTCGTCTTTTTTTTTCCTGATGAGTCTGGCTAATGGCTTATCAATTTTGTTTATTTTTTCAAAGAACCAGCTTTTAGTTTTATTGATCTTTGCTGTTGTTTCTGTTATTTATTTTTTCATTTATTTCTGGTCTGATCTTTATGATTTCTTTCCTTCTGCTAACTTTGGGGTTTTTTGTTCTTCTTTCTCTAATTGGTTTAGGTGTAAGGTTAGGTTGTTTACTTGAGGTGTTTCTTGTTTCTTGAGGTAGGATTGTATTGCTGTAAACTTCCCTCTTAAAACTGCTTTTGCTGCATCCCATATGTTTTGCGTCATCGTGTTTTCATTGTCATTTGTTTCTAGGTATTTTTTGATTTCCTCTTTGATTTCTTCAGTGATCTCTTGGTTGTTTAACAGCATATTGTTTAACCTCCATGTGTTTGTATTTTTTTACACTTTTTTTCCTGTAATTGATATCTAGTCTCATAGTGTTATGGTTGGAAAAGATGCTTGATATGATTTCAGTTTTCTTAAATTTACCAAGGCTTGATTTGTGACCCAAGATGCGATCTGTCCTGGAGAATGTTACATGTGCACTTGAGAAGAAAGTGTATTCTGCTTTTTTTAAAAAAATTAATTTATTTATTTATTTTTTGGCTGCATTGGGTCTTTGTTGCTGTGCGTGGGCTTTTGTAGTTGTGGCGAGCAGTGGCTACTCTTCCTTGTGGGGCATGGTTTTCTCATTGTGGTGGCTTCTCCTTGTTGTTGAGCACGGGCTCTAGGCTTGCGGGCTTCAGTAGTTGTGGCAAGTGGGCTGTAGAATGCAGGCCCAGTAGTTGCAGTGCATGGGTTTAGTTGCTCCGCAGCATGTGGGATCTTCCCAGACCAGGGCTTGAACCCATGTCTCCTGCACTGGCAGGTAGATTCTTAACCAGTGTGCCACCAGGGAAGTCCTATTCTGTTGTTTTTGGATGGAATGTCCTATAAATATCAATTAAGTCTATCTGGTCTAATATGTCATTTAAAGCTTGTGTTTTCTTATTTATTTTCTGCTTGGGTGATCTATCCATTGGTGTAAGTGGGGTGTTAAAGTCCCCTACTATTATTGTGTTACTGTTGATTTCCCCTCTTATAGCATTTGTCTTATGTATTGAGGTGCTCCTATGTTGGGTGCATAGATATTTACAGTTGTTATATCTTCTTCTTCGATTGATCCCTCGATCGTTATGTTGTGTCCTTCTTTGTCTCTTGTAATAGTCTTTATTTTAAAGGCTATTTTGTTTGATATGAATATTGCTACTCCAGATTTGTTTTGATTTCCATTTTTATGGACTATCTTTTTCCATCCCCTCACTTTCAGTCTGTATGTGTCCCTAGGTCTGAAGTGGGTCTCTTGTAGACAGCATATGTATAGGTCTTGTTTTTGTATCCATTCAGCCAGTCTGTGTCTTTTGGTTGGAGCATTTAATCCATTTACATTTAAAGTAATTATTGATATGTATGTTCCTATTACCATTTTCTTAATTGTTTTGGGTTTATTTCTGTAGGTTTTTCCCTTCGCTTGTGTTCCCTGCCTAGAGAAGTTCCTTTAGCATTTGTTGTAAAGCTGGTTTGCTGGTGCTGAATTCTCTTAACTTTTACTTGTATGTAAACCTTTGATTTCTCTGTCAAATCTGAATGAGATCCCTGCTGGGTAGAGTAATCTTGGTTGTAGGTTTTTCCCTTTCATCACTTTAAATATATCTTGCCCCTCCCTTCTGGGCTGTAGAACTTCTGCTTAAAGATCCGCTGTTTACCTTATGGGGATTCCCTTGTATGTTATTTGTTGCTTTTCCCTTGCTGCTTTTAATATTTTTTCTTTGTGTTTAATTTTTGTTAGTTTGATTAATATGTGTCTTGGCGTGTTTCTCCTTGGGTTTATCCTGTATGGTACTCTCTGCACTTCCACGACTTGATTGACTATTTCCTTTCCCATGTTGGAGAAGTTTTTGACTATAATCTCTTCAAATATTTCCTCAGACCCTTTCTTTTTTTCTTCTTCTTCTGGGACCCCTATAATTCAAATGTTGGTGTGCTTAATGTTGTCCCAGAGGTCTCTAAGACTGTCCTCCATTATTTTCATTCCTTTTCTTTACTCTGCTTTGCGGCAGTTATTTCCACCATTCTATCTTCCTGCTCACTTATCTGTTCTTCAGCGTCAGTTGTTCTGCTATTGATTCCTTTTGGCGTATTTTTAATTTCAGTTATTGTATTGTCCATTACTGTTTGTTTGCTCTTTAGTTCTTCTAGGTCCTTGTTAACATTTCCTGTATTTTCTCTATTTTATTTCTGAGATTTTGTGTCATCTTTACTGTCATTACTCTGAATTCTTTTTCAGGTAGTTTGCCTATTTCCTCTTCATTTATTCAGTCTTGTGTGTTTTTATCTTGCTCCTTTGCCTGAAAGATATTTCTCTGTCTTCTCATTTTGTCTCATTTACAGTATTTGAGGTTTCCTTTCCCTAGGCTGCAGGGTCATAGTTCCTCTTGCTTCTGTTAGCTCTGCTCCCAGTGGTGAGGCTGGTCCAGTGGCTTGCGTAGGCTTCGTGTTGGGAGGGACTTGTGCCTGCGTTCTGGTGGGTGGAGTTGAGTCTTCCCCCTGTTGAACAGGGCCGTGTCAGGTGGTGTGTTTTGGGGTGTCTGTGAGCTTAGTATGACTTTAGGTAGTCTGTGTACTGATGGGTGTGTTTGTGTTCCTGTCTTTGTTGTTTTATGTGAGACATCCAGTGCTAGAGGCTGCTGGCAGTTCAGTGGAGCCGGGTCTTAGATTCAGATAGAGGCCTCTGTGAGAGGTCTTGGTGGTTAATCTTCCCTGCAGCCAGGAATTCTCTAGTGGTCCAGTGTCCTGGACTTGGTGCTCCCACCTCAGAGTCTGAGGCCCAAGTTCCAGTCAAGGAACCAAGCCCCCACAAGTTGTTCGTACCAGTTATGCAGGGATCTTTACAGTCCTTTCCGGTGTCCAAGGTCTTCTGCTAGTGTTCAGCCAGTGTTCTATGAGAGTTGTTGCATCTATAAATATATTCCTGATGCATCCGTGGAGAGAGATGAACTCCACGTCCTCCTACTCCTCCTTTCCCCGCATCCGTGGAGAGAGATGAACTCCATGTCCTCCTACTCCTCCTTTCCCCTCTTTTTAATATAACATTGCTCAGTTTGGGTTTATCTAATATTTCCTCATGATTAAATTCAGATAGTTTATTTGCATAGGTGATGTTCTCTCCTTCACAGTGTATCACATTTGGAGGTGCTTGATAACCCTCTGTCCCTTTCTGGTGATGTTAAATTTGATTACCAGTCAAGATGTCTGGTTTCTCCATTGTAATTCCTTTTTCCCCCCGCCTCCCTTGCAGCTAGTAAGCAGTTTGTGGGGAGACCCATGAAAATATCTTGCTTCTCATCAAAATTTCCTCCTTGGTTTAGCTTTCATTCATAATTCTTGTCTGATCCAGTCTTGGATTAACTTAAATATAGAAACCTTGGTGAATATAGGTGAAATAGTCAGATACCTAATTATGTTTTCTTTGTTAACTTAGATAAACATTTATGCATACATTTAAAATATATTATACATAATAACTTAGAAATGTTGCTTTTTTCCCCCTCATGTTCATAAGACAAATTTATTCAGACTCTCCACAATAATCTTCGACATTAGTGTCTTCATCATCACTTAAGCTACTTTTTGAATAATTTTAAGGCATTTTTCCAGAGCACATTATCTCAAGTTGTTTGAGTTAAAGCACTTTTTGAATCAGTATATATCATTATCATTAGAAATTCTACCTAAGCCAGAATTTTACCTACCATTTGTATACCATTAAGATAGCTAAAAAAATTCATTCCATATATAACCACTTAACATATTGCTTTTATTTTAATATAATTAATGTCGATGATAATATTTAACAACTATGGGTTCATATGCTCAGCAGTAATTACCAAATCTGTTAAGTGTTTTTGCCTCCTTTTTCACACATTCTGTCAGATGACCTCTAAACATCCAAACTAAAATTAACTTGAGATTGCTTCAGGCTAATGGGTCTTCCCCAAAGAATACTTTGTTCAACGTAGCAGACAGAATTTCCTGTGATATGGGGTATTTTTTAAATACTTCGATTTATCTTTGTTTTTTCAAAAAAGAAACTCTTGCCTTTTATTGGATTATATGTGGTACTTAATGTGTTTAAATCACAAAATGTATGTAGTGGAATTTAAGGTAATCCAGTAGGTGGCAGTCTTGTCATGAGAATTCTTAACTTCTGTTTTTTTTTTTTTTTTTTTTAAAGCATTGCTGCTGACAAAGTTCATTTATAGTATAAAGATATCGGTGTGAAAGTAAATCCTTCAAATTACATAATTTTGGCTTACTTTATGAGAAAATGATTTTAAAAAACAACTTCCCATTATGTGAAATTTCCAACATACACACAAGTAGAAAGAATAATATATTGAACGGCAGTGTACCCATCAGCCATTCTGAATGCTAATTTTCAGTATTTTGGTTTTTAAAAATATTAGTTTTTATCATGAAAAAATCTATTTCTCTGTGCATTCAAGGGTTCAAGCATTCCTCATGTGTAGATATTTGACAAATTATACTGTGATTATTGGTCTCAACCCCTTTGAAGGCAAGTACTGTGTCATTTATCTCAGAATCTCCAATATCTAGCCCTGTGCTAGGAACCAGAGCTTTGTAGTTACTTAGTCCTTACTTAGCACTTTCTCTGTGCTGAGCACTGTTCTAGGTGCTACTTATGAGGTATAGGTACTATTATCTTCATTGTACAGTCAGGGAAACTGAGGCACAGAGAGGTTAGATAGCTTTCTCAAGGTTATACAATTAAATACCAAGTCTATCTGGTCTAGAATAAATATTCTTACTCTCTACTTCGTTTTAAAAACTTGTTGAGTAAATGAATAAAAAGTATATAGAAATTTTATAAAGTTAAGAGTATTGACTACATTCACTGTAATGTGCAGAGAGTAATAGAACATTGCACCTAATAGAATCCTAACCTGTTTAGAGGGTATGTGAAAAATGCTCTCACATTTTGAAAATTTCTAATGTTCTTTTGCTTTTCTCAGTCACCTGTGTTAGATTTTACAAGTTAAGCTTTATTTAGGAACTGTACATAAGAAAGAAAATAATATTAACATTTTTGTGTGATGGCCATTGTAAAATTTGATTGTCATAACAACATGTGAGGAAAACATTTTAATTATTACCCTATTTTTTTTTTGCAGAAGATGAGACAGAGGCTTAATGAGATTAAGTAACTTGGTCATTTGGCCAGGAACTGATAGAGCCAGGGTTTAAACCAAGGCCATCTGACTTCTGAGTGTATACTTTTAGAGACTGTACCCAATTAAATTTTGATTACGTGCTAAGTTTAAAATTAATCAAACCAGTTAGAAAATAAATGGATTGGCATTCTTTGGTGTATTTCCAGCAGAATTTGAAAGTGAGAGTATAGATGGGCATCCAAGTGATTGTTCAGTGACTTCAAACCCAGGGGCACCGTGCCCTGGGAGAAAAGCTGATAGATTTGTAGATGAGAAGACCAACAATAAGAGCTGAGAGGAGAAAGCAAGATGATTGTAATCTGAAATGTGTGAGAAGAGCAGCCTAAGCCTAATTATTGAGAGGCTCCAGTTAAAATGTTAAAGCAGATCTGAACAGGTCATTCTCGTTCTGGTGTTTCCAAAGTGGAGATAGCAATCTTCTCTGTCCCTCTCCAGCTGGCATTTTCATGGGTTTTGGTCTCATCGTGTGTAGAAATACTGCAAAAGATTTTCTTACATACCACAAATTGATGCGGATTTTTAAAGCTTTATTTAGTATTTTAAATACCCTAACACTATTATATAGCACCCACATCAATGCTTTGAATAGATTGCTGGTTTTGCTAGATACCCGAAAAGCGAGGGGGAAATTTTTCATTTCTTGCTGTATTAATTTTCTGACTAGTTGATTTTTGCCAAGTATTACTTCTTAATTTGTCATAAAATAATTCAGGGAAAATAATACCATATACATTTGGAAAATGGGTCTCTTTACAGCTCCCTAACAAGAAGTGGAGTTCTAATGATGGTAATTCCAGACCTTTTGGAGGGTTAGTTGGGAAGAGAATTTTGGCTTCAGGGTTTTATGTCTGTCAGATCACTTTGTTCCCAGGGATCTGCCCTGATGCTTGATGTGTGAACCAGAATGAAGTATTGATACAGCAAGCAGAGTATAATTACTAGATTTGTTTTAAGTATACAGCTTTGTTTGTACTGAGTAACATGGGCCATTACTACTAGGAAGAAAGAATTTCCATGAATCACTTTTATCTGATCCTAATTTTGGGGAGTACAGTCTACATATACATTAAAGTATATATATATATATATATATATATATATATATATAATATAAAACACATCATTATTAGAAAGCAGTTTGATCATTTGTAGAGTGATTCAGAGATGTGCCTGTTTTGATAATAAATTCTGCTTCAGTTCTTAATTTGTGCTTTCTGGCTTGCAGCAAACACTACATAGTGAGAAGTTGAAGTGTTAAGTACCATACCTCATAGCATGAGTGATTGACAGGTACCTTTCCTTGTGTTACTTTCTTGAGGAAAATGTTTCCAAGCCATGGAGTACTGAAAAAAGAAAATCACCTAGGGCTCTTTTCTTCTCACAGAATAAGCAATTTTCTAATATGATTTGATATCCCTAAAGTAGATAGATAGTAGAACCTGAACTGTTAATTATTTTGGGGCTGGTATAATTGGTTGTTAGACCATTCTGAGGGTCTTTTGCTGAATTTATGTAGCACTTATTTTTGCCTTCACCCTAGCAAGTTGTTAAATAGTTTTATTTAGAAAGGAGCTCAAGTCACTGACTTTAAGTTGCCTAGATGTAAAACCACGAGTTTTAGATGTCTTAATAATTTTTCTTAATGGACGTCATTTTTCTCCATCCTGAAAATGACCAAAAGTTAGTGGGGTGATCCAAAGTCTGAATAATATATATTTCTTAAATTAATTAATTAATTGTTTATTTTTGGCTGCATTGGGTCTTTGTTGTTGCACATGGCTTTCTCTAGTTGCGGTGATTGGGGGCTACTCTTCGTTGTGGTGCGCAGCCTTCTCATTGTGGTGGCTTTTCTTGTTGCGGAGCATGGGCTCTAGGTGCATGGGCTTCAGTAGTTGTGGCACGTGGGCTCAGTAGTTGTGGCTCACGGGCTCTAGAGCGCAGGCTCAGTAGTTGTGGTGCTTGGGCTTAGTTGCTCCGCGGCATGTGGGATCTTCCTGGACCAGGGCTTGAACCTGTGTTGGCTGGCTGCATTGGCAGGCGGATTCTTAATCACTGCGCCACCAGGGAAGCCCCTGCATAATATTTTACAAGCTGTTTTTGAACTTACTCATTTGTCTTCTTTGAGTTTTCATATAAGGCAGTAGAAAGGTAACTCTCTTTTACCTTAGAAAAACAGGATATATTTATACAAAATACTTTCATTGTTCTCTGATAGTTGTTTCAAGTGACAATTGATAGAGTTATCGGCATCATCAGGTGCTTTGGAGAATGAGAAATTGGAAGCTTCTATCTTCTCTGAGCTTTTGGACTGGAACTTGTAATTAGGACAGAATTTTCAGTGTCTTCCATTGCTAGCTTTCGCTGGCACCCAGTGGTGGGGGGTGGTGGCACTCCAGAGGTATGTATATAATACTATTACCTTTTTAGCATCGTATCTTAAGAACTACTTTTTTCATATTAGCAATGAAAACGTACATTGCTTTCTGTGAAAAGTTTTTCTAAGTTTATTCTAGATGTCTTGGGGCTCTTTTTTTTTTTTTTTTGCGTTATGCGGGCCTCTCACTGTTGTGGTCTCTCCCGTTGCGGAGCACAGGCTCCGGACGTGCAGGCTCAGCGGCCATGGCTCACGGGCCCAGCTGCTCCGTGGCATGTGGGATCTTCCCAGACCGGGGCACGAACCCGTGTCCCCTGCATTAGCAGGCGGACTCTCAACCACTGTGCCACCAGGGAAGCCCAGGGCTCATTTTCAAATGAACTTTTAAATGTGAAATAATTACAGACTCACAGGAAGTTAAAATAATAGTATAGAGAGGCCCCATGTACACTTCCCCCAGCTTCCCCCAATAGTAACATCTTACATAACTATAGTATAATGTACAAACTAGGAAATTGACATTGGTACAATCGATAGACCTCTACTGGAGCTCTTTTTGAATTCTTTTGTAAATCATAGTATGCTTCTATAATATAATAATAATTTCTTAATTAATTGTTTTTCCAATGGCAAAAGATCTTTACTTAGCTTTATTTAACTTAAGGTGACTAATCAAGATAGTTATGGACAAAGGGGCTACCAGGTCCTAGCAGAGGAGAGAGTTCCAGGTTGTTCAAATGTAGTAGTTTGGTTTTTTTTAAACTGAAATATATTTGACATATAACATTGTGTAAACTTAAGGTATACAACATGTTGATTTGATACATTTATATATTGTAATATGATTGCCATTGTAGCAGTAGTTAATACCTCTGTCATGTCATATAATTATCAATTATTTCTTCTTGAGGTTGGAATAATTAAGATCTAGTCTCTTAGAAAGTTTGATTATATACAGTGTTGTTGTCTGTATTCACTATACTGTGTGTTAGATCTCTAGGACTTATTTACTACTAGTTGCAAGTCTGTACTCTTAAACAACATCTCTCCTGTTCCCCCACTCCCCAGTAAACACCAGTTTACTCTTTGTTTTTACAAGTTTGACATTTTTAGATTCCACATATAAGTAATATCATACAGTTTTATGTCTCTGTCTGGCTTATCTCACTTAGCATAATGTCCTCAAGATCCACTTTTGTTGTTGCAAATGGTGGGGTGTCCTTTTTTCTCATGGTTGAATAATATTCCACTGTATATACCACATCCTCTTTATGTATTCATTTACTGCCAGGCCCTTAGGGTGTTTCCATATCATGGCTGTTGCAAGTAATGCTGCGATAAACATGAGAGTGCAGTTAATCTCTTTGATATCCTGTTTTCATTTCCTTTGGGTATATACCCAGAAGTGGAATTGCTGGATCATATGATAGATCTATTTTTAACTTTTTGAGCAATCTTCATATTGTTTTCCATAGTGGCTATACCAATTTACATTCTTGATTTACTTTAAGAAAATAACTTCTTAATTTATTGGTTTAAGAAATTTTGATTTCTAACCCGGCTGTTAAGTTATTAGAAGAGATGAGGTATTTTAACTGTATCCTATGCCAATTATCAATTTATTGCCTCTTGGTTCCAAATCTACCCTCTTACTTGATCTGCATTAGTGCAGCTTTATGCATCTTCTTTGCAGCAAGCACAATATTAAATTGTGCCAGTAGAGGGTGCTGGAGAGATACCGCAGGAGGGAGGGACTCTTCTTGGTTCTGGTGTGCTGTGATTGTTCTTGCTCTTGCTACAAGATTCTGGGACATCCAGTGCTGCTGTGCTCCAGCTGTGCACACAGTGCATGCATTCCCCCTGTGAACTCATAGTCCTGGTCCTGGCTCAGTGAGATCTTCCTGCAGCCCTCCAGATACAGAACTGTGGGCCTCAGGCTTTGTACCACTCTGCCTCTGAGCTGCCTCCGGGAGTCCTGATTTCCTTTGTTCACCTGCCGGCCACCCTTGGCTACCTGCACCCTAGAGGGTTGTTTCCTGTTTGCTTGTGGTCCAACTTTGCCTGGGCAGTCCAGAAAACTTCTTTGTCATCCACTGGGCTGCAGTCATATCTTCTACAGTGAGGTCAGAATACCAGCTTTAGGGGGAGGATCTTCTTTCCAAGTTTGCTCTTCTTTGGGGTACTCTTCCTCAGCCTTAGGTTGTTCTTTAGAATTCTCTTTACAGTCACTCTCCTATTACAGAGAAAAATTTTTTATAATAAACTTTTCCTGTTCAAATTATTTCTGTGCTCTCTCTCCTATTTGGACCTAAACTGACAGTATCTAATTGAACTAGTATCTAATGAAATTAACCAGTCCCACAGATAAATTTTCTGATACATTTCTGGGGGGAAAAAGTGTTTATTTTAGATAGTCTTCTTAACTGATAGTCTTTTAATTGTCATAATAATGGCAAGGATAATAACCACTATTTAATGATTTCTACCATATGTTAACATCCATCCCAAGTGTTTATTGCATAGTGTTTTTCATACTAAAGCAAGGAATCCTATAAATTATCTTTTTATTTACTTTTTTTTTTTGGCAGAGGGAGGAAACTAAAGCATGTTATTTTGCCTGCTAAGAAATAGCTAAGAAGAGGCAACATGAGGATTTGAATCCAGGGCTTTTTGCTAGTCTTCCTAAAGTCTTTGTATTTGTCTCTTTTGTATGACTTTTTTTGGGGTAGGGACAAGGGGAGGTATTAAGTATCTATAGATATGATATAATTATTTTATATCACTAGTAAACACTGCTTAGTTACTAATATTTTGTTCTTATTTATAATGGCAGCATAGTTTTTTTTTCTTTTTAAAGATCTTGGCTGATTTGAAGGGAAGTGGGAGGAATGACTACATAAAATGTTATTTTTATTTAGTAGGACTTTAGGCAGTTAATTAACAAAAGTGAAATAACAGGGGGTGCAGGTTCGATCCCTGGTCGGGGAACTAAGATCCCACATGCTGTGCAACCAAAAAAAAAAAAAAAAAAGCAAGTCAACAAAAGTTAAATAAGTCTTACGTGTGAATATTGTATTTGTGCTTTAAATATTAATTTGATTTTTTCTATTTTTAATATATTTTAATAAGTTTACCCATCCTCTTTATTCTCGTATTATGTTTAAATTATTCTCTATCTGTTTTCTTTAAGGTTTATATATTTAGGTAAATTATTCCATTGTACCATAGAAAATTGTTATGCTTTTGATAATTGATCAAAGCTTTATATGGCTTGATTCAACTATTTTAAATGGAATCGAGCTTCTGAGGAATCCATATTATTTTACCCACAGATGATATTGTTTTGTATTAATTTTTTTTTTTTTTACTTAAAATGTAAATACCAAAATAGGGCTGTACATAAAAGAGTTAACATAGGAGGACTGACACTACCATTCCTAAAAGGCCTGCTTATAAGGTTGGTTCTTGACTGGTATTTGGAAACTTGGCTTTCGGGAGGGTTTCCACCATTCCCAGAACTGAGAATAGTGGCTCACCGTGCCTAAACTTTTAGCACAAGCAATGTGGTTTGTGCTGAACACCAGCTTTCCTTCAGGAGTCTGGATTTTTGGTACATGCTAGGCAGAGGATGCCTATGTGACCAGCCCTGAGAAGAACTGAATCTCTATAAGCGTGTTGCATATGTGACATGTGACATTTCATCTTTATTTTTCCATCAATTAACCCTAAAGCCATGCAAGATATGCAGAACTTTTGGTGTCTGTATGGATGCTAACTTGGTGTTAAAAGCTGTTTAAATCTCTGTTTTGAGTAGAGACTCACTGGGCAGTATGGAAGGCCAAATTTCTTTTCTAAATAATAGTGGCAGTTGTAATAATAATTTATAATCGGCAACAGCTCTAGAATTTATGGTGTACTTTCCCTGTGAGTTTTTTCATTTCAGCTTTACATTAACATAGTCAACCTATAAGCCAGTAATATTTGTGTTCCAGAAATGTGGAAAGTGAGACTTTAAAGTGTGTGACTTGCCCAGGATCACACAGGGAATTGATAATCTTTTCTACTGATAGGCTAGGGAGGTGGCAGAGTATAATGTGTAAAAGACTCTGCAGTTTTGGAGTCATAGTCACGGTCTTAATAGCTTTGTGGTTTGGACAAATCACTTCTACTTTCCGGAAACCAGTTTTATTATTTGTTATACGGAGGTTGTTTAGAAATGTAAATGCAACAATATAGTAATGTCTGACAAAGCATTCAATAAACAGCTGCTATAATTAATATAATTATTATTAATATGATAACACCATCATCCCATTCTTAGGAGGTTTGATTTCAAATTTTGGGTCAAGTTAGCTATTTGCTATATTTTAAATAATGTTGGGTGTGTCTTCTCTCTGCTTTGTTAACATTCTGTACTTACGGCTATCGTAGAACTTACCGTACAGGTTGTAATTGTCCGTTTACTTCTTTTCCTCCCCTACTAGACTGTGACATCCTTGAGAAAATAAATGTAATAGCAGTTTGCTTTCTACATTATTTATGGAGTTAATAAGAGAAGATTGAACGCTTTGAACTCCCCAATGAAACACTTAATATTTGCAATAGGTGCTTGTGGTGCTAATAATATCTATCTAATTTCTGACGTGTTATTCATAATAGACCTTGCTTGTCTCTATAGGAAACCTTATGTGCTTTAATGAAATATAATTTTAGAAATGACTAATACAGCTTGATAGAAAAAAATTACTCAGTTTTAGTGCTGGAAGAATCCTTAGAGTTCATGTATTGTTACCTCTCCCATTTTCTAGAAGAGGAAGCAGAGGCCCAAGGGGGTTAGGTGCTTTCTCTAGGGTCGCACTGTTGGTTGGTGGCAGGATTTTTTATTTATAACCCAGGAAAAAAGCAGTACATCAGAGATCATCAAAATAAGGTGATGTGTGTTCCCATTTGAGGAGAACCTAAATTTCCTTTTGCAGTGGAGTTTAAGATAGGACATTATATTAGGAAAATTGTACCCATTTTGCCACTTACCTGTGAGTGCTTGACAAACAATATAAAACTTTAAATTTTCAAAACGAGCAAAAGAAAGGTAGAGAGGATGCATACTAAACTCTTAGTATTGGTTCCAAAGGGTCTGAGATTAGAGAGAGAAAGGAGAAATTATTTTTTCCCTATACACTTTGGTATTCATTAGCTTTTTACAATGAGTATATATAATAGTTCTGTAACTTAAAAACCATAATATAGAAAATAGTATTTTAAAACCCATGAGAGGTGCAAGCTGAAGCAAAGAATAGGGAATGTGAAAGAAGTCTTCTGTCCTCATTGACCCGACTTTTTTTTTTTTTTTTTTTTTTTCGGTTCGCGGGCCTCGCACCGCCGTGGCCTCTCCCGTTGCGGAGCACAGACTCCGGACGCGCAGGCCCAGCGGCCATGGCCCACGGGCCCAGCCGCTCCGCGGCACGCGGGATACTCCCGGACCGGGGCACGAACCCGCGTCCCCCGCATCGGCAGGCAGACTCCCAACCACTGCGCCACCAGGGAAGCCCTGACTCGACTTTTAAGTTGAGGGAACTAAATTTTATATCTGAAAAAGAATTAGCGCTTTTATTCTTATAAGGGATTTAAGGCAAACTTAGAAGAAATAGTACAATAAAGTACATGATTAATTAGCATTTAATTTGTATAGACAGTGTTTATTATAGGAGTTCATAGCAGTTTAAAGGAATCGTATTAAAATTATGAATATTAGATTATAATAATTTCTGTTTTAGTAAGTTATATTTTGTTCACTGGTACAATAATATGTTTGGAATTTCCTCAGAACTTACTGACTTTATCTTTGTTATATACTTGATCTTTTTGGATGCCTTGAGCAAGGTATCCTCAAATATTCACAGGAAGTATTATATATATGTTTTTACTATTTACTAAGCTCATATTTGGACAGGACTAATCTCTTGTCTTGTTTATGGAAAAAAAAAGCCATGCTACTAGAAAACTAAACCTTTGAAAAACAAGGATCAGATTAAGTATTGACTGCTCAGCTGCCGCTATTTTGAAACTTAAAAAATGGTATATTTAATTTGTTTATAGTCTTGTATAAAATGCTCCATAGCATACTTTTAAATTTTGGAAAGCTACAATAAAAACACTGTTTTCTAGTAAGTGTGGGTATGCATTGTTGGCAGAGAGAGGCACACTGTGGACAGATCACATTGTCTCTCGAGTACAAGACCTACTTAATAGCCACATAAATTTGAGTAAAATAACTTTTCTGGACTTTACGTTTCTTACCTATAAAGAAGAAATAACAATAATATCCTAACAAATATTAAAAAATGTTCGAATTAGCTGAATTTTAGAGTTTATGAAAATCCTTTACAAACAAAGTGGTAGTGTTGATGGGATTGTTAAAGCTTCCCTAGCATTAGGAAGCACAGAATAAAGTAGTTAATAGTGTACAGTATGTTGGGTAATATCTTCACTAATATAATAGCATTTTTAGTAATGAGTTTCATATAACTTTTTTTTTTTTTTTTTCCAAACTGAGGATATAGTATTTCAAACTGAAGATATAGGCTACTCAGTGAACATGACTGTTGAGGGCCAGGGTGACTGTTTCTGTTAATCTGGCTTGATGCAAAGAGAGAGTACAGTGTCTTATTCTAATTTTTGAAAAAATTTTCTTTCTTTTAATTTAACTAGGTTAGTTGATCTTGACCAATATGTTTGGAGTAACTCTAAAGCAAATACAATCTCATTTTTACCCAGAAACTAATTTATATGTCACTACTGTATTTTGTTTCAGTTAACAATTTATGGCTATTTTTATCACAGTTTCTGATCATTGGTAATCTTTTACATGCAAAAATAAAGATCTGGGAATTTAGGTAACTTATTTCTATGTGATTTTATTATGTATCTTAATGAATTCTTATTTATGATGTTTCTCTAAAAAATGAAAGCTATTTGTCAGTACAGAGCTCAGATTGTATCGTTACTATTGAGACTTTTGCTCACTGGGCTTCTATATATTCTTGATACCTTATTTCTCCTTTTTTTTCCCTCCCCAATATTTTCAGATGTTTTGGAATGTTATTAAGCCCAGGGCGAAACGTGAAGAACAGTGACATGCATTTACTGGATATGGTAATGAAAATCTTAA
This sequence comes from Aethalodelphis obliquidens, assembly GCF_003676395.1. Taxonomy (NCBI): domain Eukaryota; kingdom Metazoa; phylum Chordata; class Mammalia; order Artiodactyla; family Delphinidae; genus Aethalodelphis; species Aethalodelphis obliquidens. The sequence continues at coordinate 6,635,670 of NW_020837999.1, read as the reverse complement.
GCACCTTAACCAAGTATAGATGATAGTTATTTTATATTTTTAAAGTATTTTCTATTTTAAAATTTTGTCATTTTGTCAAAATTGTTTCTAACTTTCAGCTATCAATTACTACGATAGTAGTAATTTAATTTGGAACCCCAAACTTAAAATTACTTATGAGGGAGAGATTTAGGAAAACTTTCATAAAAAAAGCATATGCAAGTGGGAAACAAATAAAAAGATAATGTAATGAAAATATCCATCTATTCATCTCTTTGGCTTCTTAGGAATGTGTCTCTTCTTTGAGCCAAATAACAAATACATGATTATAACAGGCACAATGTTATAAGTGAATATGGTGCCTTTCATTTTTTTTAATGCAATATTATTAATTTGGGTACCGTGATGGATGCTTTTGTTTTCTTTAAAGCGTTTCCCTTTCTGAATTTTTCCTTCTTGATTACCTTTCATTAGCAAAGTATATTTACTTTAGGAGTGGTACTTATTTAAGGAATGCCCTTGAAGGTTAATATGTATTTAAGAGTTGGTATTTGATGTAAAAATAGGAAGCCATCTTAACTTTTAAACAGAAATACCTGCTAATATTGCAGTTAATGAAAACATTTACTTTGTGGTTTAGAAATGTTATAGGAAATAGTTATCTTAGTATAAGTATAAAGTTTTTTACTTAACTGAGATTTTTTTAGGTAGCACTACATGTTTTCTTCCTTTCAGCTGTATTTTGCAAATGTCAGTTAAATACCACAAATTATATCAACTTTTTCTTTGAGTTATTTCATGGTAACATCACATGGATTTTCTACTGGTAGTAGAATGGTTTATTCAGCGTTTTTGAGGACCTAATTTTGTGCCAGGTATTGTGTGAAGTGCTGGTGTTATAGACATGGTAAAACAGTTCTTACCATCTATGGGTTCATAATCTTGTGATGGAAATAGATCTTTTAAGTATGTAATGACAGCAGTGGGTTAAGTGCTCTCATAGAGTTGGTACAATGAGCCACAGAAATACAGAGGAAGCACTGCATGGGTAGGTAAGGTAAGGACAACCAGTTACTTTAAATGTGAAAATGAATTAGGTATTGGTTCATCTCTGTTCCCTCGCTCTTTACAGCATATCAGTTATGCAAGTGGTTTTACTTAAGGCAGGACATAGCACTTTGGAGTCCTGAAAATTCCGTGAGGAGGTAGTTTCAGGGACATTAAATACTTATAAGCTCCTAGATCCTAATTAGAATGATTTTTCAGAGTTTAAAAGATTAAGGTGAATCACTGGCAAAGATTTTTCTATGAAACCTAAGTTTAGATTATAGAGTTACAGACCTGGCATGAACTTCTGAACCCCTTAGTCTTAGTGTCTTGCTTGTGGTGCAGCCCTCCACCTTTAAGAGTCCATATTGATATCAAAGGACTTGTCAGCACTGAAGCTCCTGGAAAGAGTGGTGGGCTTACCTGTGCCACAAATAGTTGGTCAAGTTGGAGGGTTTATATGTACAATTATGATCAGTTGTGATTTGTTATTACCAGTGCTATTAATCTTCATGCTATCTTTAATACACGGTTATTGAGCTTTAGCTACATTACATCTAATAAAAAGGAACTTGTTACCTTATAATGAAGACTATGGGACAGTTCTGGTTATTACAGGTTATACCTTTGTAATCACCTGAAATCATATTCCTTGTAACTTTGCCTAATTAGTCTTAGTTCTGCCCTCTAGAGCCAGATGTTAATACTTTTTCTTCTATGACATCCAAATACGTGTACACTTTGAAAACAAATTTCACCTTGCACTTTATTCTGACAAACTTTAAAAGTGTTTAATTATATTTAATTTCAGAATTTGTGAGACTTTTCTATTTGACTTGAATAATTTTTAAGCAATGCTGACTTTCTTCCCTGAATGCTAAATAAGCCAGATGAACTGAGACTTTTCTATAAATTTATAAATTTTGTTTAATATAAAATCTACATGAAAGAGAAAGTTATATTTATAAATGAAATATATTTTTTAGTCAAATAGGCAAATTACTTATATATATATTATACATAGTCTGTAAATAAAATCATATATAAATAAAATTAGTTAGGTTTTTTTGTGGGTACAGATAACAGACTCTCAATTTTCTCCCAGTAGTGAGTGAGAATAGTTTGGTGAAGATACTTGTAGTAGGAATAAGGAAATGAGAATTTTTGATTCATAGCCATTGATACCTAGGAAAAGCCTAACAGGAATGTACCAAAAAGCTGAAAACTAGGTAGAGTCAGATTTCATGGAACTGGAGCACAACTTAAAGTCCTATACAGCAGAAACTAACACAACATTGTAAAGCAATTATACTCCAGTAAAGATGTTAAAAAAAAAAAATCAAGTCACAGAAGACTAAAAACAATGTAATACCATTTTTAGAAAAACTCAGAAGCAGGTAAAATAAAATAATATTAAAAAAAAAAAGTCCTAGAGACGCCACAGAAACTTTGTGGATCTTCACAATTAACTATTTATTGACATTAGGCTAGTAGCTGGACTCACAGAAATAAAATTTACATTGTAATCCAATATACTTGTAATCTCTATGTATAAAAAAAGCTAAAGTAAAATTTTTATGAAACAGTTCTTAACCCTTACATGTGTGATGAAATCTGCAATTTTTTTCCTCTACTTGACTAAAAAGTCTGGTCACAATCCACTAAATTGATTTTATGATCCACAAATGGCTCACAAACTGCTGTTTGGAAATCATTAGCCTGTCAGCTCCATAAAGTCAGGACCATTTTGTTTTGTTTTCCTTGCTGGATACTCACAGGTATAGAGCATGACTCACAGTAGGCTCATATTTGTTTAATGAATGGATGGATTAGCATAAACTTACATTTTTTATTTTTATTTTTTTGTGTTATCTCCTCCTTCTGATGCCATCTGTGTGCTTTACCCTGCTGTCTGCCTACTTGACCTCATAGCTTCAGCTTACTCATAACTTGACAGTAGTTCACTCATGGCTTAGTATGAATTAGCATGATTCTTCAGCTTATGTTTCCATTGCAAAGTGTCATATTCTCATTATATTTCCCAGTTTATTTTCTTAAGAAGAGGGCATCTGGTGGTTCCAGCCTGGCCTAGTTTGGGCAGATGCTTTTGTCGTCCAGGTGTCCTTTACCTGATGTCCCTGATCTTGTCAGCCTTCCTGGGGGAGCCAGGGCATGCAGAGGAGTCAGGAAAGAAGTCTAGAGCAAAGATTGTGACAGTATCTTCATAAGGGGATGGGAGCCAGCCAGGCTATGTAATAGAAATGTCTAGTTCAATATCAAAAATGACTTGATAAAGAGAAACTTCTTTTGAGGGCTTTTGATGTGTAAGACAGTATTATTGTGGTTGTATGTTGTGAGGACTAAAAAGAAATAAAAATATGCTTAATTTGGTTAGGCTGTTTTGGTTACAAGAAACAAAGATTCACTTAGAGCACCTTAAAGGCAAAAGAGGTTATTGATCTTCATGAAATTGTACCTAAACCTGCAAAGTGGTCTCTATCTGGTCTCTTCCTGTCTGCCTCTCCTGCCATGGGCTTACTCTTTCTGTGAGACTCTTTATTGCTGCCCCTGTTCTCTCAACCTCTGGTGCTGCGCCCCCCCTTCTGTCTTTCTGCACCTTCTCCTCTCTCCCTCTCCCTGCCTCCCTTCTTTCCTTCTCTTCCCTCTTTCTCCCTCTCCTCCCCTTCTCCCTCCTTGCCCTTTTCTCTCCCTCCCTGCCTCTTCTCTGCCCTTCTCTTTCCTCCCCTTCAACTTGCCTCCTTTGTATCTGCCTTTGTTTTTTGACTACAGGATTAATTATTTTTAAGGATTTTTTTGGTGTTTGTTTTCTACATTTCTCTCTTACCACTTAGCAGTTTCCTAGTACTCTGCTGTTCTTTATATATTTTTCCCTACATTAAATTCTGTTATAACTTCGTTTTGTATGTGGCCTGACATCACCTGACTTCTTATCAAAACCTTTCAGCCCGACTGCTAACTGCCCACTTTCCTTGGTATTTGTTAATTGAAAGAAAGAATTTGACTGGTCTAGCTCATTTTTTTGGACTCAAGCATAGCACGAGCTCTTGTCCAGAAATGGACTGGACTCTTTGGGTCAGGTGCTCATTCTTGTTCTGAACGTCTAATTAGACAGTAGAGAGAGAGGATAGGCACATGGAAGGGAGTGAGGGAGAGAGAGAAAGATATGAATATATAAATGTGTTGGAGGTACTGAGTGGGTTTCCTTTACATGGCCCTGAGTGTATTTCACCTCTGGAATTCAGGGTCCCTGCACTTAAGCTATACAATCTGATTAGTGAAATATCACGAGTACACTAGAAAAATGTACATAGTAATTGCCAAATGACTACAATAATTTCATAGGGATTCAGAGAAGCATCTGTGTGGGGGAAATATTGAAAAAAAAGTTTTTTCTCTTTTATTTTTAGTCTGACCCTTTTCACACTCTCCATTTATAATATAAGGAAATCGATACAGAAAATTGAAAGTATTGTGGATAATACTCTTTTGCACGTGCACATATTTGTATGCATGTGCTGTTCTCCCACGGGACAACCTCTAAGCTCCCCCACACTACACACACACACACACACACACACACACACACACACACACACAAACTACGTGTTGCCTTGCTTTCAAGGCCACATATAGTTGTGGAGTTTCTGCTTTAGCGAGAGTCAAGAGCTGGCTTGGTAAAAGTCTTAAGGAGTGGAGGAAATGAAGAGGAAGAGGAGAAGGAGAGAACAGAAGGAGGATAAGTATGAGGGTAGAGGGAGATAGTTAATTACCTTGAGTGCTGATTACAAACCAGTATTAGTCTCCTAATATTGATTTATGATTGTTAGAAAGTGTACCTATATCTGGCATATAGGCAATAAAAGTATTAACTTTAAAGGTATTCATTGTGATAAAGTACATTAATATTTTAAGAATATATTAAAAATTAGAACATTAGAAGAAAAATCCTAACCTATTTTCCTGTGATTAGCTATTAATTCAGTTTAACTATCTTCAGTGAGATCCGTAATACAGTTTTAATAGAAACTTCCTATATCCTGTATGTGTAGGTATGTGAGATTTTGACAACCAGCCTAAGATAAAGTTAAATATAACTTCATACCAGTATTATGTTTTTGTGAGTCAGCATGTAAGGGCATACCTCCTTTTATCCAAGAGTATGTGTCTCTAAATAGAAACTCTGGAGAAAGCTGTAGGAGAATTTAATATTTAAAGAAATGCTTCTGTGGGATGAAAAACATTTACAAAGAAAATAAGTCCCCTGTTTGTGAATTCAAATTTTAATAAATTGGTTTGCTTAAAGTAAGATATAATTTAAAATGATGATTTTTTGATGTATATATTCTCAGTGATTCCTGTTTGAACTTTTATAGGAATCCATGGGAAAGAGCTATGATGGGAGAGCTTATGTTATCACCGGCATGTGGAACCCCAATGCACCAATATTTCTGGCACTTAATGAAGAAACCCCAAAAGGTGAATTTTCTTAAAAAATTCCTTATTATTTACTTTAAAATTTACATTATGGGCAATTTTGTTTTGCCACGTTTAAAAAAATTCTGGTGCTCATTTTAAATGGAATTATTCTTGTTTTCATGCTTTATACATCTATGGGGAAAACCTCCACTATTCAAAAGAAAGCCCCCCGATGATATGTGGATTAATTTTATTACATTATGTTAAGAAAGTATTTGGGCTTTGTGTTTCATATGTTATAGAGTTGTTTTATTTAAGGGCAAAATGATGGAAGAATATGAAAGAAATGATGAAGCAAATTCTGGAATTTTTGCATCTCTGATAACTATATTTTAACTTTTTTTCTCTATATTACAGATTACTTATATCTTTTCATTTACTATTATTCATTCCAGTCTTTTGACCTTCAGGAACTTAGTAATGTATATTTAGGATTTCATTTGTGGCAAATACTTTTTTCCAAGTTGTTTACCTTTTCATTTTGTTTAATATGTTAGTCTTGAACAGAATTTATAGATGGTAAGTAGGCTCATTTGTCATTTTTCCCATTGTATTTATTTTTATTCCTACTTTATCCAGATATCTGTTAATTGCCCATGTGGTTTTTTTTTTTCCCCTCCACCATCTGCCTTTAAACTAAAATTTAGTTTTATCTCATGAGCTATAATCTTCTACTAAATGCTTTACTATGATTCAACCAATAATTTATATTGAGAAAATAAGGGATCAGCTTGTTTGATCTTTAGTTTTATATTATTTACTTTATACCCACAATAGACTTTTGCTTAAAGACGGGAGCATTAGTGAATACTGATATGGAAATATAATATATTAATGAAGAACATTAAATGATAATTATTTTTGAAGTTCCTTAATAAAAGTATTTACCAGTTCCATAAATTGCATGCATTTGATCATACATCAAGCTATTTCAAACTGAGGGCTAAAAGAGAGAAAAATAATGATGATTATGTAAAATTTTGCTTTTCATATATTAGGAATAAATAATTTTTACACCACAGTTTGTGATTTCTGGATACAGGCTTGTGAATACCAGTCTGTAAACTTCTTCCTTATAATCATTCAGAAAATCAACGTGAAAATGGAAAAAATGAGCCAGTTGATAATTTTGAAGTAAAATATAGAAATTTCAAATAATAACTTATAAAAGCACCTTTTACCTGTTCTTAATGTAACACATAATTCAGTTTCATTTTGTATTTTAATACCTATTTGGTCCTCAATTAAAAATAATATATTTCAGGGACTTCCCTGGTGGTCCAGTGGTTAAGGCTCCTCCTTCCAATGCAGGGGTTGCAGGTTCGATCCCTGGTTGGGGAACTGAGATCCCACATGTCATGCAGTGTGGCCCAAAAATAATAATAATAGTAAAAAAATAAAAAAGAATTATGTATTTTAAAAAATACATATTTTAAAATTTATTTGTTCAATGAAAAGGAACTATATAGTACTATATTGCAATAATATTCTAATGCAAAAGATAATGTGTTTTAAATTTAAAATCATTTCACATGCCACACAAAAATGTTGACCTAATTTCTTACATTTTTAAATGGTGTTCTTGAAATTATAAATTACTCAGAGGAGTCATGAATCAAAACTACAAAAGTTGAAGCCCTGAGAGATGAAATGTCTTGGATCTTTTCACTACGTCAAGTTGTATATTGTATTCTGCGTTTTGTTATTTTCCCTAACCCCTCTACTTTATTCCCCTGAGACTTTATAAGGTCCTTAGGTCAAGTACAATGTCTAGAGAATCCTAATTCCTCTTGAATTGGCAGATAGAATGCTTGTATTTAGTACAAATGTAATACATTTTTTGTTGAGTTTAATGATATTAATAGGAGTGTAGTTGATGAGTATAAATGTTGTATAATGGTTAAAAAGACAGTATTGAAGGTTTCTTCTAATGGTGGGCTTGGTTATTTGAACTTTCCTTTAACTGAGAACTGAAAATGGTAGACAATATAAATTTAAAAAATATTTTAAAAACAATGAAGAGGGGTTTCCCTGGTGGCGCAGTGGTTGAGAGTCTGCCTGCCGATGCAGGGGACACGGGTTCGTGCCCCGGTCCAGGAGGATCCCACATGCCGCGGAGCAGCAGGGCGCGTGAGCCATGGCTGCTGAGCCTGCGCGTCCGGAGCCTGTGCTCCGCAACGGGAGAGACTGCAACAGTGAGAGGCCCGCGTACCACAAAAAAATAAAAAATAAAAAAAAATAATAATGAAGAAGTGACAAAATGATATGGAATAAACAAACCAGAGTTTCAAAAATCCCAGTGAATTTCAAGCAGGGTAAATAGAATAAAATGAAATCCATATTTCAACCTATCATAGCGAAACTGAAGAAAAGGAATAGACACTGGTCTAGAAAGTCTAGATTCAAATTAGAGGAAGTCTATGGTGAAGAAAACATTTTAAATAGTAACTGAAATTTTGACTGATAACAGTATACTGTTGTCTAAAAGCACTTGCCAGGACTCTGATATATATTTTATGTATATAAAATATATATACATACTATAAATATGTAGTGTGTATATATACTCTTTATATGTAGAGAGAGTATATATGTGTATGTGTACTCTATATGTTATATATAGAGAGAGTACATATAGCGTATTTTATATGTTATATATAGAGTATATATATATGAAAATTACACATTAGAGCTTTGGTCAATGATTTTCCTGATCTTTAATATGTATTATGGACAATGAGGGTACTGACAAATCTCTGGGGACTTCCCTTAAAGCATACAACATTGAAATATTAATAACATTTTCCCAAACAAATTTAACATAATGAAGGTTGAGCATCTCTTCTGATTTGACAGTCCTTCCCATGCAACTCATCAAACAGACCTAATAATTTCTAGTATCTCTTTTTATAAAATGAAAGGGCAGATCTTTGTGATTTTCCAGGTTTTTTTTTTTAAACCTGAAAGGTAGTGTAAAAGACATTCTGAAATTTCTATTTTATTTATTTTTTTATATTAAGGGCCTGATTTTGAGAAGGAGAAATTAAAGTTGTCAGAGGAGATTTGGACATTTGATTAAGGTGGGATCAGGAGTGTTGAGAAACATACTTGGGAAACTTGGTTACCTATTTAATCTAAGTGACAATAAAACATTTAAAATTAAACATAGCAGGTAACAGGAGTATAAAGACCCTTAATCCAGGCTTCCCGGGTGGCGCAGTGGTTGAGAGTCCGTCTGCCGATGCAGGGGACACGGGTTCGTGTCCTGGTCTGGGAAGGTCCCACATGCCGCGGAGCGGCTAGACCCGTGAGCCATGGCCGCGGAGCCTGCGTGTCCGGAGGCTGTGCTCTGCAACGGGAGAGGCCACTACAGTGAGAGGCCCACATACCGCAAAAGAAAAAAAAAAAAAGAACCTTAATCCTTTAACTTTGTTTTCTTAAATAAGTAATAATAAAGCTGGCATAAAACACAGAAAATTTCTACTGCAGATAAACGAGTGTACATGACCGTGGCGGTGGATATGGTAGTCACGGAGGTGGTGGAGCCTGTCCGCTTTCTCCTGGAGACAGTAGTACGCGTGTACCCTGCAAACGAGCGATTTTGGTATTTCAGCAGAAAGACTTTCACGGAGACTTTCTTCATGAGGTTGAAACAGGTAGGACCTTTTTGTTCTTCTCACATAATACATTTTTTCCACCATTTTTTCTTTAATGCCAACATAATTTCTTAAATAACAATAAAAAGCAATAGAATTCCTCAGATAATCAAATATTTAGAGTCAACTAACAGAGTATTTGAAAAATCCATGTGTAGGTAATGTCAGTTGAAAAAAACAACTAGTAATAATTAGGTAGAAATTTGTTTTAGAAACCTGTAATGTGTACCTATAAAGTATCAACATACTTAATAGAAATAACGAATCTATATCTAAAACAGCTTTTCTTCCTTTTATATACAATTACATAAAACCAAAAAGAAAGGGCACAGAAACATCATATCTTTATAAATAATAGCAAAAACATTATGAAGTAATACATGACTAATTGTTATAGTTATTTCTACCTATATAATATTATGTGAAGGTGTTGTTTGACTTATTAGTAAGGTTATAAAATTATTTTAATATTAAATGAACAAAATTAGGGTTTCTGTGAAGTTCTTAAATTAGGCAGTATTAATAGGTAAAATACACTTTTTGTTATGTAATGAAGGAAGAAGGTAACAGTGAAAAATAATTTGAATTCTAGTAGTGTCCATTTTATGAAATCAGAGTAAAATATTCTATTTGAGTGATGTAAATCCTTTTCATCCTATTTAGTGCTCCCTCTCTCCCAAGTTTAAAAAATGCTTGTTGCTTCATATACTGTAATATGCAAAATGTAATGTGGTAAAAGCAAGCATCAGTTCAGTGAACAAATATAGAAGCCACTTAACCATTTTCATATTAAAAAAAACTTGTCATTGCTCAGTTAGGCTTCATATATTAGATGCTTTGAAATTGTTGTGGTTTTCGTCTTGCATAAAATTATTAGAGCTGTGGTTTGACACAGCTTTTATTGCTGTGTAGACTGTTTTTTTCTTTCAGTTTTTGTAGCATATTCTGATGAATATAATATGAACAATATTTAAAATTTTAGTGTACTGAGCATATTTTCATGTTTTATTCTGAGATATTTTTCTCCCTTCCTTCTTTCTTTCTTTTCTTTTTTTTTTTTTTTTGTAGCTTAATTGTTCATGACTGTCAAAGAATTCGTTTGTCATTTTGAGCCAAAGGATTATTCAGAGTTGCATAAGAATGAATAAAGGAGCTGTATACAAAGTGGTTGTTATCATTCTAGTGACAGTTAATAAATTATTATGCTGTGAATTTTTCTTCCTTGAGACTTGATAAAAAGTTAGCTTCCCCCTCCCGCCCTGCCCCCCAATATTAGCTTCATGTATATATATATATATTTATATATATATATATATATGGCAAGATAAAAAAGAGTACTTGAATTTATATATTTATATAAATTTCAAGAATATATATATTAGAGTGGATTTTTATTATTAAATGTTATTTTCATATTTTTAAAACTACTGATGTTGAGTGACTGAGTGGTAAGTACCATAAGTTAAGAATTTCTTAGTACTAAAACGTTAAAAATACTGTTTGAGGCCATTTCATGTGAAATAAAAAGATTAAATTAGATTCACTTGTAATATTCAGCTCCAATAAATGTGAGACTGATTTAAATGAATAAGAATCAGATAAGAACATGGTTTCTAACTTTAGTGGTATAATTTAATCTCTTTAGTAGATATTGTGTTAGTCTGTTTATTATTATTTTTATTTCTTCTTGAGTCATTTTTGGTGATTTGTGTCTTTCAAGGAATCTTCAGTTTAATCAAGGATATTTAATTTATTGCTTAAAATATTACCTTTTTATTTTTAATGTTTTTAGGATCTGTAGGATCTGCTTTTATTTCTGATATTGGTAATTTATATATTCTCTCTTGTTTTTTGTTTTATCAGCCTAGCTAGAGATCTATTAATTTTACTGATTTTATTACCCCCCAGAGAAACAGATTTTGGGTTCATTGATTTCCCTATTGTTTTTCTGTTTTATCTTCTGTTGATTCCTTTTGCTTTCTTTTTTATTTCCTTTTTTTTTTTCTGCTTTGGATTTAACTTGTTTTTCTAGTTTCTTCATATGAAGATTATATCACTGATTTTTTAAAAACTTTTTTTCCTAATATCTTTTAATTTTTAGGGTTATAACTTTCCCTCTAACTTCTCAGAGTTGTTAAAAGAAAACTCTGTTTCCTTTACTACTATTCATACCACTTCATTTCTGACACCAGATGGGTGAGTGTTTTTCCTATAGCAATTAATTCTCCAATTGGACACCAATTGGATGGCCTACAATACAATTATGACACTAACTACCTGGAGTAGGCACAGACCCCACAGGTTAAGGGCTCAGTTCCACAAGACTGTGCCCCTCCTCCTTACTTCAGACACCAGTTACAGGTCCAGGTTGTCACCTGTGTTTCTGACCAACCAGCTATAACTTGGAGGTTCCCACAACCTCCTCCTCAGGTTTGATAATTTGCTAGAATGACTCACAGACTCAGGAAAACAGTTTACTTAGTAGATTACCAGTTTATTATAAAAGGATACAGCTCTACAACAGCCAGCTAGAAGAGATGCACAGGGCAAGGTATGGGGGAAGGTGTATGGAGTTTCCATGCCCTTTACAGGCTCGCCACCCTCTCAGTACCTCCGTGTGTTCGCCAACCCAGAAATTCTCTGAACACCTAAGTTAGGGTTTTTTATGGATGCTTCATTCTGTAGGCACAATTGAGTAAATCACTGGCTATTAGTGATTAACTCAAGTACCAGCTCCTTTCCCTTCCCTGGAGGTTGGGGGAGTGGGGCTGAAAGTTCCAGCCTTCTATCATGTGATTGATTCCTTTAGCATCCATCTCCCCCACCCGGAACGGCCCCCCCATGCCCTCAGGGGCTTTCCAAAAGTCACCTCTAACAAAATTCAAGTGTGGTTGAAAGAAACTCATTAGGAATAACAAAAGATGCTCCTTTTACCTTTATTGCTCTGGAACTATTTCAGAAATGGGATAAAAACCAAATACTACAACAAAAGATGTTTCTTTCACCTTTATTGCTATGGCACTGTTTCAGGAGCCAGGATGAATACCAAAATATATATTTCTTATTATATCACAGTATCACAGTTGTCATGATGAATAAATATGAATTCATGTAAGGCCCTTTAGGACAGTAATTGTCACCTGGTACATGTTCAGTAAATGTTAGCTATTATTGTTTTTATTAATGTTAATTAATACTTGTTCGTCTTCTATCTAGTTTCTATTCTTTTTGGGCAGAATCCTTTGTTTCTTAAGCCTAAAATAAATGAATGAATAAATGAACCAATAAATGAATAACTAACTCTGGTAGCAAGGTCAGGATTTTGGAGTGTGGTAAGGCAGAGGAGGGCATTTTAGTCAGAGACAAGAGTTGAGTCAGGTCATAGAACTCTGATGTAACATGATACGTTCAAGATCTGTAGGAAATTAGATATTGCCGAAGCATCAGTGGGCATGGTGGGTAATTATTCCGAATAGGTAGGTCATTACCATGCTTAGTCCTTTATCCTCAGGTTGGGAGAATTTTAAGCTGTGAATGACACTGTATTTATAATTGGGAAAGGTCACTCTGACCGTAGTGAAAAAGATATATTGCTATTGGAGGCAAATAAATATGAAGTAAGAAGGCTATTGTGGCCAAGATGAGAAATGATGGCGTGAAGAAAGGCCGTGGCAGTGGGGATAGTAGAAAAGATGAATTTGAGAGGCCTTAGGGAAGTAAGAATCAAGATCTGGTGTTTGATGTGACGTGAGGTTGAGGGAAAACAAGGGGTCTAGGATTACTTTCAGGTGACTGGGTGGTTGTTGATCCTTTTGATTGAGATGTTACGGAGTCCAAGCTTTCTCCGCTCGCTGCAGTGAATCGGGGACGAGGTATTGAGGCAAGGAATACGACTTTATTCAGAAAGCCGGCAGATGGAGAAGATGCCAGGCTAGTGTCTCTGATAAACCATCTTATCGGGGTTTGGATGCCACCTTCTTTTATAGCACAGAGAGGGGGAGGAGATGAGTAAGTAAAGTCAAAAGGCCATAAGTTTTGCAAATACCCTGTGGAATGGACAGCCTCCGTGAGGGGATGTGTTAATTTCTTCTTCTTTCTTGAGACATCCACAGGTGGGTGGGGTGAGGTTGTCTCCCTTTGAACCGAACAGAGGCACTTTAGTTTAACATTCAGGCAGAGGGGCAGAGTTCCCTGAGGCAGGCCATTATGTATGATTATAATAACAAAAGCAACAAAAAGCAAAGGTTAAAGTCAAAGAAACCGATCGAACCTGGAGTCCCATTTAGCTTTTCCCTGTTACAGAAATAGACTTTCAAGGAGAAATGTTTCGAGACTCATGAGGAAAGCTAGCGGAGTTTCAGATATGCTGAATTTCACATTTCCGTGGAACTTTTAGGTTTAGTAAGCAGTTGGATATTTGTATCCTAAGCTTGGGAAATAAAGATTTTAAAAGTGGTTAAAGCTTGAGAATTGTGACTAGGAGTAGGTGGCCAAGTGTTGAGTGGGGAGACATTGAAGATTGGTATAGGAAGAGGATTGAGCCAAGTGAATGTAGAAGGATAAGCACAGATCTAGGGGTAAGATCACAAGAGCACGAGGCCAGGAATGGCGAGGGAGGAAATTGTTTCCTGCAGGAGAGAATGCCTTAAGCATCAGGTACTTCAGGAAGGTTAGCTAAGGATTTGATTGGTAAATAAGAGACAAAGATCTTAGACTGTAAAACTTGGACAATTTCAGAGGAGTAGTGGGGTGGAAGTTAGACTGCAGTTGATTGAGGCTTGAATGGGAGACAAAATGTCATAATTCACCTCTGCAACTGGGAACAAAAGAGAAGCTGGGTACAAATCCAAAGTATTAGGGTACACTTTATTTTATATACAACTTTTATATACAAAGTTAGAATTTTAGAAAATTCAATCTCTCCTTCTATTTTTCCTGGGTTTGGAAGTCAAACCCTCTGCTAGTGATTTGGCTGAATGAATACCCATCAAAATATGGAGTCAAGTGCTGAAAACCTTTTGTTGCCAACATTTAGAGGAATGGCATAGCAGATATTTTGAAAGTGAACTAATTTCTTTCTTCAGAAATAGTATAGTTAAGAAAGTATGTACAAACTGGCAACTAGTAGATAAAAAAGTTCTGGAGGTCTAATGCACAGCTTAGTGATTGTAGTCAGCAGTCTAGTGTGCCCTTTTTCCACGGGTTTCTCAAGGGTTGATTCAGTCAACCATTAATCAGTCTGTGGATCAGTCCATGGATCAGTTCCTGGTTGGTTGAATCTGTGGATGCAGAACCTGCAGATACATAGGGCCAACTGTACTATGTCATTTTATATAAGGGACACAAGCATCCATAGATTTTTGTGTCCATGGAGGAGTCCTGAATCCAATCTTTCCATAGATACCAAGGAATGACGGTACTGTATTATAAATTTTAAAGTTGCTAATAGACTAGATCATAATTGTTCTCACCACAAAAAAGAAATGATAATGACGTGACATGACAGAGGTGTTAGCTAATGCTACAGTGGTAATCGTATTGCAGTATATAAATGTATCAACACGTTGTATACTTTACACGTGTTACTTTAACATTATACAATGTTATATGTCAGTTATATCTCAATAAAAAAGAAATTATGCATCACTTGATATTTTCTTTTTTAAAAAAATTTATTAATTCATAGGAGGACTTTCAAAACAGCTGAAAGCAAAATTAGAATTTTGGAAGGTTCTGCTCCTTCAAATTTTATGTGCTTATTATTATTCTGTCATTTCAAAGTGATTTTTAAAATGACAGTTTTGAAGTACCCCAAAATGAATTCATATTGAAGATACTCATAACTTTAAACTATAGTGACATCACCTGTTGCTACACTAATAAATTGCCTAAGAAGTAATTTGATGAATTATTATTTCTTCCTTTTCCTATTACTGAAAATAAATGCTGTGAGTCCCATCATAAGATGTTTATTGGCAGGATTCTTTGATAGGAAAGTTATAACCTTTGTAGTAGTGTTTTTGTTTTGTTTTATAATTTTTAAAATCATAGAATAATTTTATATTCTTCTGGTTGTATTTTGCCTAAAGAACGATAAGACATTTAGGTGTTACCGCTTACTTTCAGATTTGCTTTGTATTGTACTATAGGGTGTATCTTACTATGAGACTACATCAAAGGAAATAAAATTGAATAAAGCAGTATTTCATTCTGGGTACTGAAATGAGAATAGGTCAGTTATTATAGGCCTTCATTGAAAACTTGAGGAGTTATTAGTTGATTGAAAAGGATTTATTGTGAAAAATTAGTATTTAAAGATTTGAAATTGTAAGCCAGAAAGGAGAGAATCCTTATGTACATAAACTCTTTTGCAATGCATTTAAAAAGTAATATGCAGTTGTTAAGAAAAGCAAGATGGCAAGCACAGCGACTTGGGATCGTTTCATTAAGTATTAGCTTTCCTTTCCCTTGTCTTTCATTTGTGGAGTTTAAGAAATTACACGTTACTACATTACCAAGGCCACATTACCAAGTGGCCTATTAGTGAGGAATAAATGATCCTCGTTATCTAAAGACTTTTAGTGTGTTGAAGATTTAATAAATAAAACAAAAGGCTTATCACCTGGAGAAAAATATGACAAGGAAGAGCTACTTGGGTATGATGGGGAAGTAGCAACCTAATTGATATTTAATAATGAAATTTTGCTTATTTCATAGTCAGATATACTTACTTTAGGTCCAGATAATATTCTTGTACTTAAGACTATGGTGTTACTCTTAAAATACTACTTGTTTGAAATTTTGAAATGAAATTATTTTCTATGGACAGAGGTACCTGCTTTTGTTCACAGTAATGGTGTGCAACATTTTTAGCTGTGTTGTTCTTCATAAAAGTATTTTCTACTTTTTGCTTGTGCCAAAATGTAGTAAAAATTGATAACAGCAGTTATGTTAGGCATAAAAGAGTAGAAGCATATGGAGATGGGAGCTTGGAAAATGCAGCACTTAACTTCATTGAACTCAGTGATCTTTTATTTTATAAATTAGGCATTTATGAATACTATAGAGTTTCAAGAAAAATAGGAGCAGATTTAGCTGCTTAGATGAAGTTAGTGTAAAATAGAGTTCATTTGTCAAGGGGGTCAGCTGAGTCAGCAGCATTGAAAACATGTAGGGGGTGGTTCTTGAATTCTTGCTTAATTTGGGGATGTGTGATAAACTACAAAGAACAATTTGAGGCAATTATAGAGAAAAAACAGTGTTATGAAAAAAGAAATGCTTATATAATATTCATTTTAAAGATACTCTTAAGAAATGTTGTTTACATTAGATTAGTTTAGGAAATCCAGAACATTTTGAGGCCAGCACAACATGTTTTAGTGTAGATTGACATTTCTTCAGATACAAAGCACATGTTGTAGAATTAGTAGGGTTTAAATAATTTAAATAATTTCTATTAGCATATCTGATTATCATGATGAACAAATTTTCTGAAAAAAATGTGTTGCTGCTTCTTATGGAGATTTTTAAACTCTAATAATAATAACAAATTAAGTTATGTTTAGTTATTGGAGCATCTGACCTAAAAAGACATAGTGAAATTTACATTTGATTGAGAAGGACTCACCTATTCCAGTGTAGATACATAGTGTATGTGGGTTAATAGTATTCCTGAATTTTTTTTTCATGTCTAAAATTCTATGCCATTTGAATTAGTGAATCATAAAAAGTTTTTAGCACAAATAATTCCATGACTGTTGTAGTCAAGTTAATTCAAAGTTAATTTATAATATCTATTGTAGTGGCACAGCAAAGGTAAGATATTTAAAATATAACCTTATCCCCAAAGGAACTTTGTGTCACCTCCTATTAATAAGGAAATATATAAAAATTACCATTTTACTAGGAGGGCTATGATAAATACTAGGTGAAAATAATGTACAGAATGCTGTGGGGTTTAGAAAAAGGAGGGACAATAGTAGTAGAATGACACAAAGTTATGGTTAAAAGGAGTTCCTTTGAGGGTATGTGTGAGTCGTTTTCTGTGATCACAGCAGAGAGGGAATATTGTAGGGGTGGAAAAAATTTCCCTTCTTCCCTTTTAGATTCTTTGGCTTGTCTAATATTTAAATAAATATAAGACAGATTAATAGGAGGAAAATTTAATTATGTACATATGGGAGCACCATAAAGATATGAAGACACAAAAGGTTGCTGGTAATTGAAACTTACATACCATCCTGAGCCAAAGAAAGGGGAGGGATCTATGGATACAAAGGAGAGGAAGGCCATTCACAGGAAGCGAGAGGAGATGTTTGGAAAACAAAGGTTGCCCTGCTGTACAGGTAAGTTTCTTAGGTAAGAAGTTATCTCTGGTAATAGCTCTCTTCCTTTGCTCTGTAAATTTAGGCAAGTGAGGGAGAGGTAAAAGAGCTTTCCTGAATCTGCTAGGTTTTGATTGTCTTTGGCTCAAAATAGTAATCCTTATGCTTGTCACTGAACTCATGTTTGGCTGCCCGCCGGCTCGAAAGCCAAGCTCGAAAGCCAATACTCGCTCGAAAGCCAATACTCGTTTAGAAAGGAAAGGTTGCTTTATTCAGGAGGCCGGCAACCTGGGGAGAAGGCAGACTCATGTCCAAGAACCAACTCCTAAGATTCTGCTTGACCATGAAAGTTTTTTAAATGGAGAAAGGGGAAGTTAATCACATTTAATCATTTGGGGAGGGGATCAGAGTCTGTATTATCTTCCACTGTGTCCAGACTTTCTTCTGATTGGTTGGTGGTGAGGTAACAGGGTGGTGTTCCAGGAATCTGGTGCTCTACCTGGGTGGGGGGCCATAGTTCCTGCTGAAGAACTCAAAGATATGTTGTTATGTATATTCCTTGAGGAGGAACCACGTCTCTGTCCCATGCTGCGCTGTTGTTTCTTGACTGTTCCTCATTTGTTTCTGCATTCCCACGCTTCCCTAATTAGTAACTGTTTGAGTCTTCCCTTTGGTACTCAGGGAAGATCTGGGAGGCTGAATGAATCTTATTTCCTACAAACAAGAAATGGGGAACACGGAAAGGATTTGTACCCTGGAGCAGCGGTCCCCAACCTTTTTGTCACCCAGGACTCGTTTCGTGGAAGACAGTTTTTCCCCGGACCGGGGTGGGGGTGGGGGGATGGTTCAGGTGGCAATGAAAACGATGGGGAGCGATGGGTAGCGGCAGAGGGAGCTTCGCTCACTCACCCATTGTTCACCTTCTGCTGTGCGGCCTGGCTCCTGACAGGCTGTGGACTAGTACGGGGATTGGAGACCCCTGCCCTAGAGGGCCCCACAGGGTCCTGCTTGGTTTCATGCTAATGTGGCATATTTTGGGGTGACAAATTCTGCTCCCCTGCAGTATATTTTAGCATGTAAGATACTGTCTGTGCTATCACTTTGTAGACTGTAAAGTGACACAAAAGGGTAACCCCAAATATTAATGATTTGATTCTGATAGTAGGCATGAGGCTAGTTCCCCATTCTGTCATTTGGTAGTTGTGTCCATGAGCTTCAGCTTCTTCATATGTAAAATGGAGGTAAACATAATACCTACCATGTAGCGTTGTTTGCTCATTTACTTATTAATTAAATCAACATTTATTAAGTGCCTGCTCTGACAGATTACTATTGTAGATGTTGGGGATATAGTGGTAAATGCTGCAGATGAAGTCCCTGCTTCATGAAGCTTACATTGTATGTATGGAGGATACATGGAGGGGACAGACGGGCAGGCAAACAAATGGCAAGATAGCAGATAGTAACAGAGTGCTATGATGACTTGGTGGATATTGGGTGGTCAAGGAAGGCCTCTGTAAGAAAGTGATATTTAAATGTCTAAGGTCTGAGTGACAAGAGGGGACTTAACCAAATGAAGATCTGGGGAAAAAGACCTTTCAAGGGATGAGCTTGGGTTGTTGCCAGGATTGAATGCTTGCTATCCTTATTGTTATTAACATAATAATTTGCCCAGAAAGATTTCTAGAAGAGCACTAGAATAGGATGTGGAAGCCACTTTTGCTTCTTAGTTATTCTTCGTATTGTACCACAGGTTAGACTATCTCATGCCTCAAAGTGTTATATCATTTAACAGCACAAAACAGTACCAGAAGTAACACTTCCATAGCACTTACTATGTGCTGAGCACTGTTCCAAGTACTTTACCTGTTTTTTGGGTTTTTTTTTTTGCATCTGCTAGGAATAAAATTTACCTTCAGAAAAGAGAAGTCTCATGAAACAGGCGAGAAGGGTGTTAGGGTGGAAGAAATTTTCCTCTACTCTTTTAGGTTCTTCTGGCTGGCCTAAGAATTACATTGATATGAGATAGATTAACAGGAGAAAATCAAACAGAAGTTTAGTAACATGTATACATGGTAGAGACCCAGGAAAACTGAGTAATTCTCCAAAATGGCTGAAGCTCTTCCTTCAATACCATCTTCAGTTGAAGACAAAAGAGGATGTTGGGGGTAGTGTTTTGGAACTTCAGAGGGAAAAAAGGCAGTTCACATGGAGATGGAAAAGAAAATATTTGGTAAATAGATGTTTGCTGGGCCATGCAGAGACAATGGGACACAGAATGGACTGTGATCTCTAGGCCCTGCTGAGTTTCCCCCAACACACCTAGCCCATATCCTTTGCAGACATCTCTTATTGCAGCTCTATTCCAGGAACAAGCCCTCTATCTAAATTTAGGCAGTTAGGGGGAAGGTCAAAGATTTTTCCTGAGTCTTTTTGGCCTTGATTTGTTCCATCTCTAAATAATTTGCATGCCAAAGAGACATTTTGGGGTGACAAATTTTGCTCCCCTACAAGGGGAAGTTATAGAGAAATGAGAGGCAGAGTTGTAATGTCCAAGAGACCTAAAGTAAGACTGGAGGTCAAGTGTTAAGGGGGAAGAAAAGCTCCTCTCTTGACAAGTCTGTTCTCCAAAGCCTATCATCCTGTTTTGTGTTTTCAGTCAAGAGATGGTTTAGAGGAAGGAGCCTTGTCTGAAGAAAAGGGTAGGTTTTAGGGAATGACGAAAGGTCATCACAGTCTTATCTGCTCTCAGAAGCTCCTGTGGCTTGGCCCTTAATAGCGGAAAGTGAGCCACCTCTTCTTTCCTCTCTAGGAGAGCATGAGCCAGGCTGGAAGTAGAAGTAGCTGCCCTTTCTTAGATCTTTTTCCTAGCACAGGCCTCATTTAGGCTTTTTATGGGCTCTGGGCTAAATATAGGTTTAATGTTAAAATAACTTTTTTTTTTTATCTTCCTCTCAAATCTCTTCTTTGCTTTCAGGTGCCTTAACATTCCTTTCAGTTGGAGGCAAAGTCTTTTATCAGTTATTAGAGTTAAAAAGCATTAAAGGAAAATTCCCTTTTGAAGATGCATGTTGATTTGAACCTATTTAAATCAAAGTATAATCAGTTGGGATGGATAAATTGGGAATTTGGGCTTAGCAGATACACACTACTGTATAAATTAGATAAAAACAAGGACCTACTGTATAGCACAGGGAACTATATTCAATATCTTGTAATAACGTATAATGGAAAGAAATCTGGAAAAGAATACACACACACACACACACACACACACACACGCATATAAAACTAAATCACTTTGCTGTATACCTGAAACATTGTAAATCAACTATACTTCAATTGAAAAATAAAAAAGTATAATCAGTAAATTACCAAGAGTAACTATGTGAGTTGGAGGATGTTACTGTGGTAGTTATTTTGCAATATATATTGATATAGTGTATCAGGTCATTATGCTGTACACCTTAAACTTGGTGCATTTTTTCTAAATTGTCCAATTAATATGCATAGGGCCATTTGCAGTATTTATTTATTATCCATTTGATGTCATGGGGTCTGTAGTGATATCCACTCTTTTGTTCCTGGTATTGGTAATTTGTATCTTCTTTCTTTTTTGCTTTGGGAATTTAGCTAGAGGTTTATCAATTCATTGGTCTTTGTAAAGAACTACGTTTTGGTTTCATTGATTTTTAATTTTTTCTGTCCTCGGTTTTATTGATTTGTGCTGTTATCTTTATTTTCTCACTTCTGCTAGTTTTAGATTATTTTGTGCTTCTTTTCCTAGTTTCTTAAGGTGGAAGTTTAGGTTATTGATTTTTGGATGTCTCACTTGAAATACTTATAAGCATTTATAGCTCTAAATCTCCCTATGTACACTGTTTAGATGTATGCCACTAATTTTGATTTATTGTATTTTCATTTTTGTTCAGTTCAAAATATTTTCTAATTTGAGCCTTCCTCTTTGGCTTAGATCCATGGAGTACTTAGAAGTGTGTTATTTTATTCCCGAGTATTTGGGGATTTTTCAGATGTATTTCTGTTGTTGATTTCCAGTTTACTTGTATCACGGTCACTAAACATATTATTTCACGTTTAAAAATTTTCTAAAGTTTGTTTTATAATCCAGGAAATGGTTTGTTTTGGTGAATGTTCCATTTGCATTTGAAAAGAATGTGTACTCTGCTGTTATTCGGTGGAGTGGTATATAAATATCAGATCCTGCTGTTGATGGTGTTCAGTTCTTCTATAACATTGCTGAATTTTTGTAAACTTCTTTTCATTACTGTGAGAAGAATGTTGACGTCTCCAATTATAAATGTGAATTGGTCCCTCTCCTTTCATTTCTTTGAATTTTTTGCTTCATATATTTGAAAGCCTGTTGTTAGGTGCATACACTTACAAGATTCTTATGTGTTCTTGTTGAATTGATCCTTTCAACATGGTGCAGTGTCCTTCTTTATACGCAGTGATTTTGATCTTGCTTGGTAGTCTGCTTTGTCTTTTATTAATATAGTCTCTTCAGCTTTCTTTTGATTAGTGTTTTTGTGGTATGTCTTCTAAGCTCATTTTACCTTCAACTTGCCTATGTCACTACATTTAAAGTGGGTTTTTTTGTAGACAGAAAATAGTTGTCTTTTTTTAAACATAATATGAGAATTTTGTTTTTTAATTGTTTAGGCAGTTTATATTTAACATAAATATTGATATGTTTAAGTTTACTATTTTATTATTTGTTTCCTACTTGTTTCTTATTTTACATTTCTTTATTTCTCCTTTGCTGTCATCTTTTGGATTATTTGAACAGTTAGTATTTCACTTTTATTATATTTCTTTATATAATTATTTTAATGGTTGCTCTAGGGATTGAGGTCTTTGTTTCTTAAATATAGCAGAAATGCAATAAAAATTTGGTTGGTTTAAACCTAACCATTTAACTTTCCACGGCTGTCTTCTTCTTCTTTTTTTTTCTATGTTTAATGTAGTAGACAGTTTTACATTTTATTATTTGCTAAATGATTTGAAAATGCACCCGAAATTTGATTAATGGTTCAAAAGTAGTTCTTGAAAACAGTGAATAAAGTAGTTTTATTTTTATAATTTAAATGGATTACATTACAGGTAGATATTAGAGATATTATTTCTCTATCTATGCCTATATTCTTTTTTTTTTATTTTTAGAATTTTATTTATTTATTTTTATACAGCAGGTTCTCATTAGTTATCCATTTTATACATATTAGTTTACACATGTCAATCCCAATCTCCCAATTAATCCCACCACCACCCCCACCCCTCCACCCCCGCCACTTTCCCACCTTGGTTTCCATACCTTTGTTCTCTACATCTGTGTCTCTATTTCTGCCCTGCAGACTGGTTCATCTGTACCATTTTTCTAGATTCCACATATATGCATTAATATATGATATTTGTTTTTCTCTTTCTGACTTACTTCACTCTGTATGACAGTCTCTAGATCCATCCATGTCTCTACAAATGACCCAATTTCATTCCGTTTTATGGCTGAGTAATATTCCATTGTATATATGTACCACATCTTCTTTACCCATTCGTCTATCGATGGGCATTTAGGTTGCTTCCATGACCTGGCTAATGTAAATAGTGCTGCAGTGAACATTGGGGTGCCTGTGTCTTTTTGAATTATGGTTTTCTCTAGGTATATGCCCAGTAGTGGGATTGCTGGGTCGTATGGTAGTTCTATTTTTAGTTTTTTAAGGAACCTCCATACTGTTCTCCATAGTGACTGTATCAATCAATTTACATTCCCACCAACAGTGCAAGAGAGTTCCCTTTACTCCACACCCTCTCCAGCATTTGTTGTTTGTAGATTTTCTGATGATGCCCATTCTAACTGGTGTGAGGTGATACCTCATTGTAGTCTTGATTTGCATTTCTCTAATAATTAGTGATGTTGAGCAGCTTTTCATGAGCTTCTTGTCCATCTGTATGTCTTCTTTGAAGAAATGTCTATTTAGGTCTTCTGCCCATTTTTGGATTGGGTTGTTTGTTTTTTTTAACATTGAGCTGCATGAGCTGTTTATATATTTTGGAGATTAATCCATTTATTCTTTCCATTACTCTAGGAGGTGGATCAAAAATGATCTTGCTGTGATTTACATCAAAGAATGTTCTTCCTATGTTTTCCTCTAAGAGTTTTATAATGTCCAGTCTTACATTTAGGTCTCTAATCCATTTTGAGTTTACTTTTGTGTATGGTGTTAGGGAGTGTTCTAATTTCATTCTTTCACATGTAGCTGTCCAGTTTTCCCAGCACCACTTATTGAAGAGGCTGTCTTTTCTCCATTGTATATCCTGGCCTCCTTTGTCATAGATTAGTTGACCATAGGTGCGTGGGTTTATCTCTGGGCTTTCTATCCTGTTCCATTGGTCTATATTTCTGTTTTTGTGCTAGTACCATATTGTCTTGATTACTGTAGCTTTGTAGTATAGTCTGAAGTCAGGGAGTCTGATTCCTGCCGCTCCTTTTTTTTCCCTCGAGACTGCTTTGACTGTTCAGGCTCTTTTGTGTCTTCATACAAATTTTAAGGTTTTTTGTTCTAGTTCTGTAAAAAATGCCATTGGTAACTTGATAGGGATTGCACTGAATCTGTAGATTGCTTTGGGTAGTGTAGTCATTTTCACAATATTGATTCTTCCAATCCAAGAACATGGTGTATCTCTCCATCTCTTTGTATCATCTTTAATTTCTTTCATCAGTGTCTTATAGTTTTCTGCACACAGGTCTTTTGTCTCCCTAGGTAGGTTTATTCCTAGGTATTTTATTCTTTTTGTTGCAGTGGTAAATGGGAGTGTTTCCTTAATTTCTCTTCTAGATTTTTCATCATTAGTGTATAGGAATCCAAGAGATTTCTGTGCATTAATTTTGTATCCTGCAACTTTACCAAATTCATTGATTAGCTTTAATAGCTTTCTGGTAACATCTTTAGGATTCTTTATGTATAGTATCATGTCACCTGCAAACAGTGATAGTTTTACTTCTTCTTTTCCAATTTTTATTCCTTTTATTTCTTTTTCTTCTCTGATTGCTGTGGCTAGGACTTCCAAAACTATGTTGAATAATAGTGGCGAGAGTGGACATCCTTGTCTTGCTCCTTATCTTAGAGGAAATGCTTTCAGTTTTTCACCATGGAGAATGATGTTTGCTGTGGGTTTGTCGTACGTGGCCTTTATTATGTTGAAGTAGGTTCCCTCTATGCCTACTTTCTGGAGAGTTTTTATCATAAATCAGTGTTGAATTTTGTCAAGAGCTTTTTCTGCATCTGTTGAGATGATCATATGGTTTTTCTTCTTCAATTTGTTAATATGGTGTATCACATTGATTGATTTGCGTGTATTGAAGAATCCTTGCATCCCTGGGATGAATCCCACTTGATCATGGTATATGATCCTTTTAATGTGTTGTTGGATTCTGTTTGCTAGTATTTTGTGGAGGATTTTTGCATCTATATTCATGAGTGATATTGGTCTGTAATTTTCTTTTTTTGTAGTATCTTTGTCTGGTTTTGGTATCAGGGTAATGGTGACCTCATAGAATGAGTTTGGGAGTGTTCCTTTCTTTGCAATTGTTTGGAAGAGTTTGAGAAGGGTGGGTATTAGCTCTTCGCTAAATGTTTGATAGAATTCACCTGTGAAGCCATCTGGTCCTCTTCTTTTGTTTGTTGGAAGATTTTTAATCACAATTTCAATTTCATTACTTGTGATTGGTCTGTTCATATTTTCTATTTCTTCCTGGTTCAGTCTTGGAAGCTTATACCTTTCTAAGAATTTGTCCATTTCTTCCAGGTTGTCCATTTTATTGGCATAGAGTTTCTTGTAGTAATCTCTTAGGATGTTTGTATTTCTGCGCTGTCTGTTGTAACTTCTCCTTTATCATTTCTAATTTTATTGATTTGAGTCCTCTCCCTCTTTTTCTTGATGAGTCTAGCTAATGGTTTATCAATTTTGTTTATCTTCTCAAAGAACCAGCTTTTAATTTTATTGATCTTTGCTATTGTTTTCTTAGTTTCTATTTCATTTATTTCTGCTCTGTTCTTTATGATTTTTTTCCTTCTACTAACTTTGGGTTTTGTTTGTCCCTCTTTCTCTAGTTCCTTTATGTGTAAAGTTAGATTTATATTATTCATATTTTGTTTTCTTTAGAGTCTAGTATGGTGGTACAAACATTGCAATAATAATAATATTAGTATAAATTTGTTCCAGCACTTTGGTTTATGTCCAAAGTATTGTTATATTTAATCTTCTTAATAATTTTAAGGTGGTTTATTTCCATTTTATTGTTATAGATACTGTGACTCAGAAAAGTTAAGTATTTTGTCCAAGAGCACACTCTTATTAGTAGTGAAATTTGAGTTCTGACTCAGATCTATTTGACTCTAAAATTCATGTTTTACCATTAGTCTAGTCATTCATTCCACTCATTTGTTGAGTACCTTCTATGTGTCAGGTACCATATTATTTCTGATTGAAAGTCAACATAGGGACAGTCTGAGGTCCGGCTTGGCGGGGAGGTTCGGTGGCGGGACCAGCCGGGAAAATGCCCATGGTGGTGATGGCGGAAAGTTCCTTTAGTTTCAGAAAGTTGCTGGATCAGTGCGAGAACCAGGAGCTCGAGGCTCCAGGAGGAATTGCTACACCCCCAGTGTATGGTCAGCTTCTAGCTTTATATCTGCCTTATAATGACATGAATAATGCAAGATATCTTTGGAAAAGAATACCACCTGCTATAAAATCTGCAAATTCTGAACTTGGGGGAATTTGGTCGGTAGGACAAAGAATCTGGCAGAGAGATTTCCCTGGGATCTATACCACCATCAGCGTCTCAGACCATGGGGTCTGAGACGGTCCAGCCAATCATGGAGGCACTTAGAGATGCCACCCGGAGGCGAGCCTTCTCCCTGGTCTCTCAGGCATATACCTCCATTATTGCCGACGATTTCGCAGCCTTTGTTGGACTTCCCGTGGAAGAGGCTGTGAAAGGTATCCTAGAACAAGGATACCTTGTCAAGGCCGACTCCACCACAAGGATGGTCATGCCCAGAAAGCCAGTTGCAGGGGCCCTGGTTGTTTCCTTTAACAGATTTATTCCCTTTTCAGAGCCTGCCCCCGTTCCACCCATCCCCAATGAACAGCAGTTAGCCAGACTCACTGATTATGTGGCTTTCCTCGAAAACTGACTTATCATTCTGAGTTCAAGATCCACCTTCTGCATCCTGAATACTGACAGAAAAATGTAAAATTTTTATTTTCAATTTTATTGGATAGATTAAGCACCTCAGCATTCCTTACTGAGTATGTGATAAAATACGTATATAATATAAAATATATTATATATATTTTGTCCTTAAACATGCTGAATGGTTGTTGAAACAATTCTCATTTTGTAATATTTGACAGTTTGGATGGAGCCCGTCAGTATTAGGCAGTCAGTTTATATTTCCTAGTGACTCGTGAAATACAGCTCTCCTGCTTCATGTAGAACAGTGGTTGTCAGCTGTTTTCTTCTGCCCCAGCACACAGCACACTCCCATCTCTACCACAGGTTGATAGTTACAGTGATATGTCTGGGGTTTGAGGAGTACTGTCCCCAGGGGCAGGATCTGAAGTGCCGGGGACTTTAATTCACCCCCTTTGGAGAATATGCTCTTTTTCTCTCCCCTCCTGAGAATCACAAATATAAAATGCTGAGATAGAGCTGAGGAACAAAGGCCATCTCCCTAGTAAACCAGCTTGTTAACTTTAG
Organism: Aethalodelphis obliquidens; assembly: GCF_003676395.1. Classification (NCBI taxonomy): domain Eukaryota; kingdom Metazoa; phylum Chordata; class Mammalia; order Artiodactyla; family Delphinidae; genus Aethalodelphis; species Aethalodelphis obliquidens. The sequence continues at coordinate 6,608,386 of NW_020837999.1, read as the reverse complement.
ATTTTTTTCTGAGAGTGTGAGTACATCCATTGCTGGCAGTGGAGGGCTTGCCATGAAAATGCGACTTGTTAAAGACATTCATGAGAAGTATTAAGTTGTAATATTTCCTTTCAGAAGAAGGGAAACGTAAGTGTGGAATGCATTGTTTGGGAAAGAAGCGATTAAGTGATACACTTTGTACGACTGTCCTGCAGCCTCTTGGCTGCTTATATTTGGCCCTTGGATCAAGTTCTGCCCTTTGGAGAAATACTGAACAAGTCTTTCATTTTTTGTGTGACAGCCCTCTGAATATTTGAAGTTGTTTATTGTATCTTCACGTTAAAACCACCCCCTAGTTCATTTATTCTGCATTTGTTCAATAAATATTTAATTGAATTTTTCAACTGTTTTTTCTAAGGTAGTTTCTAGAAGTTTCACTATCCTGTCTTCCTGTGGTTGTGTTCTAGTTTGTCATTGTCTCTTTTAAATTACAAATTTCTTAATTAAATAGAAATGACCTAAAAAAAAAAAAAGGAAGTCAACATAATCCTTGCGCATATAATGCTTCCTCTCTTCTGGATGAGATAGCCATTAAACAAGTAAATATAATAATAAGAATTATGTGTAGTTATATTGTAGTAAGTGCAGTAAAGGAGAAGGACAGGGTTTGCTGGGAATCAAAAACATGGAAACTTCATTTAGCTTCTTTGTAAAGTGACATTAGGAGGTAAGGATCCAGGATTGATGGGAGTTAGCAAAGAGTAGGAGGAAAAGCTGTATTGGCAGAAAGAAAAGGATGTCCCAAGACCTTGAGTGGGGAAAGAATTTAAAGTTCCCAGAGCTGAAACAAGGCCAGAGTGGCTGAAATGTAGTAACAGTCTTTGGGTGTGAGATGAGGCTTGAGAGAGAGGCAAGGTCCAATTTATTTAGGGCTTTGTAGGCCGTGCTAGGTTGGTTAATTGGCTGTTGCCTTAATTTTTCCTCCTTAACCAATGGCCATTTAGAATATAAACCATTTATAAGGTGATAAGTGTCTACTTCCATGAATTAGCTGATGGATATAGCTGGTATCTCTTTACCTCAGAGCAAGGTAGTCAGTCCTGAGAATCCAGCATCACTTGCTTATCTGTCTGCCCTGGAATCTGTGCTGTCTCAGGTTTTTCTGATAAAAGAAATTGAGTTTTCTCAAAATGGTTAGTAGGTTTCATTCTGTTGGTTAAAATAATACTAAAAGAACGATACATTTAGAATACTATGTGAAGAACAATATACTTTAAAATTCTTTCTCAACTTCAGACATGCTGTAGATCAAACATGACATGCTGCTCTTCATTTTAGCTCTTTTTAAGGACCGCTGAAATACACTATCTTTCAATGTTTTCTTCAAATTCTCTTTTTTTAAAAAAAATATTTGTTTATTTGGCTGCGCTGGGTCTTAGTTGCAGCATGTGGGATCTAGTTCCCTAACCAGGGATTGAATCTGGGCCCCTTGCATTGGGAGCGTGGAGTCTTAACCACTGGACCACCAGGGAAGTCCCTCCTTCAAATTTCTAACGTTGGGACTTCCCTGGTGGCGCAGTGGTTGAGAGTCCGCCTGCCGATGCAGGGGACACGGGTTCGTGCCCCGGTCCGGGAAGATCTCACATGCTGCGGAGCGGCTAGGCCCGTGAGCCATGGCTGCTGAGCGTGCGCATCCGGAGCCTGTGCTCCGCAATGGGAGAGGCCACAACAGTGAGAGGCCCGCGTAACGCAAAAAAAAAAAAAAAAAAAAA